>NW_026874430.1:0-16361 GCF_032173495.1 Musca vetustissima
ATTTTTGCTGTTACAAACATATGCACAAAGACATAATACCCTGTACCACAGTGTGGTGAAGGGTATAAAAATGAATTTGGTTCAAGAACCCAAAAATACCGAAAATTGGGGGGTACCCTTATATGGGGTCTACCTGAAAAAAATTGACCTATATTTATAATTTATAGTGGGGAGATTTGCTACCTAATAAGAACTCGACGTACTAAATTACAATCTATTTGGACGAAAAGTACGATCAGAACCCCAAAATACCAAAAATTGGGGGTCCCGTTATATGGGGACAACCAGAAAAACTGGATCTATATTTATAATTTTTAGTGGAGTAATTTGGTACCCAGTAAGAACCCAATTTACAAAATTTCAGAGAATTCAGTTATAAAACGAGCCCAAGAACCCGAAAATACCGAAAATTGGGGGTACCCTTATATGGGGGCTATCAGAAAAAATGGACTTTTATTTATAATTTTTAGTAGGGAGATTTGCTACCCAATAAGAACACAAAGTACCAAATTTCAGCGAATTCGGTCGAAAAATGCGATCAAAACCCCCAAAATACCGAAAATTGTGGGTACCCTTATATGGGGGCTATCCGAAAAAATTGACCTTTATTTATAATTTTTGGTAGGGAGTTTTGCTACCCTATAAGAACTCAAAGTACCAAATTTCAGCGAATTCAGCTAAAAAACGCGCTCAAGAACCTCAAAATACCGAAAATTTGGGGGTACCCTTATATGGGAGCTATGCCTAAACGTGGACCGATTTTCTCCAATTTCAATAGGGTTCGTCCTTGGGCCAATTAAGTGACCTGTGTCAAATTTCAGCCAAATCGGATCATAAATGCGACCTGTACTTTGTTAACAAAAATACATGGACGGACGGACAGACGGACGGACGGACAGACGGACATGCATAAATCGACTCAGAAAGTGATTCTATGCATATTCTCAAAAGGAACCATGGGTCTATCTCGATTATTTTTGCATGTTACAAACATATGCACAAAGACATAATACCCTGTACCACAGTGTGGTGAAGGGTATAAAAATGGGGTTATATGGGGACTACCCTAAAAAGGGGGGCGAATATTAATAATTTTTGGTAGAGAGATTTGTTACCATATACGGCCACAATATACTAAATTGCAGCTAATTCGGTTGAAAAACGCGCTCAAGAACCCCAAAATACCGAAAATTGGAAATTCTTTATTATGAGGGCTATCCTTATATGGGGGCTATCCGAAAAAATAGACCTATATTCATATTTTTTGTTTGAGAGAGAATTTTGTACCTATTAATAACTAAAAAAAAACTAAATTACAGCCAATTCGGCGGTAAAAAACGATCAAAACCCACAAAATACTGGAGAATACGGGAGGTACCGTTATATGGGGGCTACCAGAAAAAGAGGACCTATATTTATAATTTTTTTGTGGATACATTTAGTACCCAATAAGAACCCAATGTAGCAAATTTCAGCTAATTCGGCTGAAAAACGCGCTCAAGAACTCCAAAATACCGAAAATTGGTGGGTACCCTTATATGGGGGCTACCCGAAAAAATTGACCTATATTCATAATTTTTTGTGGAGAGATTGTGTACCTATTAAGAACCCAAAATACTAAATTGCAGCCAATTCGGTGAACAAATACGACCAAAACCCCCAACATGCTGAAAATTGGGAGATACCGTTATATGGGGGCTACCAGAAAAAGAGGACCTATATTTATAATTTTTTTGTGGATACATTTAGTACCCAATAAGAACCCAACGTAGCAAATTTCAGCGAATTCGGCTGATAAACGCGCTCAAGAACCCCAAAATACCGAAAATTGGGGGGGTACACTTATATGGGGGCTACCCGAAAAAATGGACCTATATTCATAATTTTTTGTGGAGAGATTGTGTACCTATTAAGAACCCAAAATACTAAATTGCAGCCAATTCGGTGAACAAATACGACCAAAACCCCCAACATGCTGAAAATTGGGAGGTACCGTTATATGGGGGCTACCAGAAAATATGGACCTATACTTATAATTTTTTGTGGAGACATTTAGTATCCAATAAGAACCTAATGTTCCAGATTTCAGCGAATTCGGCTGATAAACGCGCTGAAGAACCCCAAAATACCAAAATTTGGCGGGTACCCTTATATGGGAGCTATGCCTAAACGTGGACCGATATATCCCATCTTCGAACTTGACCTGCCTGTAGACAAAAGACAACCCTATGCAAAATTTCAGCACCCTATCTCAATTCCTTCAGAAAATTCGTGATTACAACAGACGTACGGACAGACGGACGGACATGGCTATATCGTCTTAGAATTTTACCCTGATCAAGAATATATATATTTTATAGGGTCGGAAATGAGTATTTCGATGAGTTACAAACGGAATGACAATATTAATATACCCTCCATACTATGGTGGAGGGTATAAAAAACACGCCGTGGGGTAGACAATATTTTTTTAATCCACGCTTTGAAAGCTACTATAAAAATTAAAAAATCTACAGTTTGATAACTATTAAAAAAATATTTTTAAGCGATCCACACCTTCAAAAATTATTCCTAATAATTTACTATAAAACATACTCCAGATACTTTAAAAATATTGTAACTTTTCAAACTACCAAAAATATTTGTCATGCATTTAAAATAATTAAATCTTATGCCTTATACTATGTACCATATGTTCCATTGTTATATATTGCATACTTTAAGGAGGCAAATTTTATGAATAACATACATTTGTAATTAATTTCCATTGAAACTAGGAAAAGAAATTTAACTTTCACCGTATACAAAGGCTCTGCATATTATGTGTGCAAATTTTCAACATTCCTATATTGCATACTTTTGGGGGAGGTATGCCATTAATTCTATATATATATATATGACTAATTCTTTATAATATGCAATATTTAATTTAAAACTTTTGTGGTAATGATGATGAAATACATGTATACCCATGGTTATAGAAAGTACAACTCTAAGTAATTAATGTATCCTTTACAGTCCATTTGCATGCCTTGCTTTGTGTGAAGAGCTCTACATGTAAGTAATAACATTTAATCCTTATTAATACTAATGAAATTCTTTATTATCGGCTTCCAAAAAGTATGTTGTTGTGCAAATATGCAACAATTTCCAAAATGTGCATAATTTTAGGGGGAGGATCTATAAATACAGGGTGAGATAAAAAAAAACTGCAACAAAGTCAAGCGCCATAATTTTTACACTTTTTTTTTAATTTTATTGAATGAATGCAAAAAATGCCGGAAATAGCGTCATATTTATGAATAACTTTAGATTTGTTCGAATTGGTCACCTT
This sequence comes from Musca vetustissima, assembly GCF_032173495.1. Classification (NCBI taxonomy): domain Eukaryota; kingdom Metazoa; phylum Arthropoda; class Insecta; order Diptera; family Muscidae; genus Musca; species Musca vetustissima. Next base: position 3,335 of record NW_026874430.1, read on the forward strand.
TGGCGCGAGTTATGGCCTTCAAACGGCCAATGAAACCATCACACGCTGCCCGATTGTTGCTCTGCGGTATTTTGGCTCATTCCCGGTGAAGCGCTTACTTGAGGTGATCGACACTTTGGTATTTTTTTAGTGCCAACCTCGCTTTTCAAAATACTCCAGACACAATAGTCCAACGGATTGGTAGTCCAACGGATTGGTGCCCATTGTGCGCTGGAAATGAAGCGAGGAACTTCATTTTGTAACCATTCTTGGGTGGCGCGTCCACCATCGCACTCAAGATGGTATTGTTGGAATGTCCAAGGTCTGCGGCCAAAATGTTTGCGTGACCAAGGCTTTAAGGGGGCCCCCCCCCCATTCTCGGTGTCAAAATTTTTTTTGATTTAATTCCTATCTACTCTAATTCTAGAATGTTCCAACAAAATTTCAAGTGAAAATCGCAAGAACTCTTGAAGATATAGCCGATTTATTGTGTCAGCATCAAGTGACGGCTAAAGCGATTTTCAAACTTTAAACGCGTTTTTCTCACAACGAATGGCGGGCACGATAACTCAAAAACTAATAATCCAATCGGTTTCAAATTTTGACACGTTTCTCAGGGAGTGTGTAGCTCTCGTATGAACTAGGATAAAGCCAATCGGTGAAGATCTTCCTTATTTTTTAACTTAGTTTTTGGTAAAAAATAGGCGATTTTCCAAAAAAAATTTTCAAAGTTCCGCCATTTTGTTATTTGTTGTGCGAAGTCAATAATACTAGTTCATACGAGAGCCAGACATGTCCTCTTTCTAACACAGTTGGAATTTTCGGATTCCGATGTTCCAGTGAGGAGTTATCATGCCCGCCATCGAAAATATGGACTTTTTTTGAACCCAAAAAACAACAACAAAACAACAACAACAAATTTTGGTAAAGTATTTTTCGTCCTTTTTAAATCTTCAAATATATATGTGCCAAGTTACAAACCTTTACAAGCATTGGTATTCATTTACCAGCCCATTTAAAATCTTAAAAATAAAATAATTTCGCGATAATATTAGGCATTTATTCTGATGAAATTCGATTAATACGAGCGAAGAGCTAACATCGGCTGTTATGGCGGCCCACACCATCACCATGGCCGGCGCTTGAGTTTTGGTGCCCCACTGAAGGTTCACATTTTCAGCTGACCTCTTTGGCAAGTAAACACGGCAGCTCACCACTTTCGGCCATGCTCTTTAGCTCTATTCAGTCTATTTTCTTTCTGTTCCATCACGAATAAATTTTTTCTGGAAAATTCTTATCAAAAGGCTTTTGTACGCTTGTAAAAAATATAATGAACTGTCACTGGAAAAAATTTTCACAGCTTTCGGACGAGTGGCTTAGAAATGACAGCAGTCTGAAGTTGGTTGCAGTTTTTTCATCTCACCCTGTATATACAAGTACATGCTTTCATAGTGCATATTTTCAGGGGGATAATCGAAATAAATTCCAATTAAAATATTGTGGAATTTTTGTTGAGAAATAACAAAACCTTGAATCTTTTACAAATAATAATAATGCAAAAAACAATATTGCATACTTTTGGGGTGATTTTTTTGTTATTGTTTCTATAAAATATATTTATCTGTGCCCAATTCCTATGGCCTTCAACATAGCAAAATAGGAAAACAAATAAATAAATACTTATCTATCCAATGCATATTTTTAGCCAATTATCGGTTTGTTTATTTAATTTCCATTGCAGAAATTTAAAGCATATTTGCATTAGCATATTGTGGTGATATGTGTTTGGTTCTAATCTATTCATTCTGGTCTCTGTGGGAATGAGTAACTGGCTGTTATGGAAACTTCGGCTATGAAATAATAATTAGATGCAAATGTAGCCATCAGCTTAATTAACAAATGGATGAGCCCGAGCGTATGCTTCAAAACGATAGGAAAAATAATCACTCCGGGGAATATGGCAAAATTGGGACAATATTCAGTTGTTTTCATATAAAAACAACGACAACTCCTATAATCAATTTAGGATTATTTATATTTGTTAAACTACAAAAAAGGCCCTAAGGTTAGCTTTAAACCAGTGAGCGGAGCAGTATAGTCGGACGGGGCCGACCATATGATACCCTACACAACTTCCACGAAAATCTAACTTTCTATGGTTATAGATTCTGAGCTGGGGCAATATTTCGTGATAGTTGCACCCTCTTGCCCGATTAGAGGTCAGCAGCACCTCATCCTTACAATAACATATTTTCCGAATATAACTAATATTCAGTGAGTTGTGTTGTGATGTTCGGCTGATAATTGAGCGGAGCAGTATAGTCGGACGAGGCCGACCTACACAACTTCCACTAAAATATAACTTTCTGTGGTTCTATTTTCTGAGCTTGGGCAATATTTCGCGATATTTCCATCCTCGTGACCGTCTAGAGATCAACAAATATTACTAATATTCAGTACATCCCTTGCAATTACTTGCACCGATTCCCGTCACCGTGGGTTTTGTTATGATGTTGTGATCGACTAGAAAAAACACAAAAACAAAAAGTTTTCGATCCACTTCATCAAAATATTATTATTTGATCATCACCGAAAATTATAAGCGTTGTCCTTGACCATACCATACCTCATGGAAAATTTCAAAGGGATCAGCGCTATATTACCGCCCTGCAATGTGGTAATGGTTCACAAAATAATATATGAATACCTAAGCTCCTGAAATTATTTACGTGTGACTCCCACATCCGAGTACATACGACAATGTAATTGGTATTAATTTAAAGGTCAACCACTGCCCTTGGATATACTATCTATTCTCGGGTCTATGTCCTTCAGGAGTAAATATATACGCCATAGAATACACATTTTGTCATTTTTCACACAAAAGTCAGGAACTATTTGACCCGATAAATATTGCTCAATCTTTATCAAAACAGGCTCGCTTATTTTTGGACCCGATCCCCTTCTCTATGTAAAAATTTGCGATGCTTGGGCGATAATTGCGGCCTCTGGAGCGACCAGAAAAACCGACAAAATCTAAGTATTTGGTCCATTTCATCCCCTAAATAATAACCGAGTTTTATCAAATACAATAGGGTTCTTTATTGGCCAGAACCGGTTCTACATCCTAAATTTCGTTAAGATTGGCCCATAACTGTGGCTTGTATCGTGTTTACAAAATGTAATGGAAAGACGAACGGACACACATGTCTAGATCGACTCAGCTAGTCTAGATATGACGATCGGTATTCTTAAAAATGGGTCTAGGACCAATATTTCGCGGCGGTACAAACTCTTGGGGCTGCACAAAGCTATAAAACCCTGACAACATAGTTGTGTATTGTATAAAAATCCAAGCCTTATGCTGTGATATATAAATATAAATTAAAAAATCCACGCCTAATGGTATGGTATAAAAATACACGCCTTAAGGTAGACTAGAGAAATATTTTTTAATAAATCCACGCCTTAAGGTAGACTAGAAAAATATAATTTAAAAAATCCACGCCTTAAGGTAGACTAGAAAAATATAATTTATTTCTTTAATAAATCCACGCCTTAAGGGTCAGGAAAAAATATTTCTTTAATAAATCCACGCCTTAAGGGTCAGGAAAAAATATTTCTTTAATAAATCCACGCCTTGTTGGGCCTATGAAAAATATTTCTTTAATAAATCCACGCCTTAAGGTAGACTAGAGAAATATTTTTTTAATAAATCCACGCCTTAAGGTAGACTAGAAAAATATTTTTTAATAAATCCACGCCTTAAGGTAGACTAGAAAAAATATTCTTTAATAAATCCACGCCTTAAGGAGCCTTGAAAAAATATTCTTTAATAAATCCACGCCTTAAGGAGCCTTGAAAAAATATTCTTTAATAAATCCACGCCTTAAGGAGCCTTGAAAAAATATTCTTTAATAAATCCACGCCTTAAGGTAGACTAGAAAAATATTTTTAATAAATCCACGCCTTAAGGTAGACTAGAAAAATATTTTTTTAATAAATCCACGCCTTAAGGTAGACTAGAAAAATATTTTGTTAATAAATCCACGCCTTAAGGTAGACTAGAGAAATATTTTAAAATAAATCCACGCCTTAAGGTAGGCCTTGATAATTACTTTAAATAAATCCACGCCTTAATGCAGGCCTTGAAAAAATATTTTTAATAAATCCACGCCTTAAGGTAGACTAGAAAAATATTTTGTTAATAAATCCACGCCTTAAGGTAGACTAGAGAAATATTTTTTAATAAATCCACGCCTTAAGGTAGACTAGAGAAATATTTTTTTAATAAATCCACGCCTTAAGGTAGACTAGAAAAATATTTTTTAATAAATCCACGCCTTAAGGTAGACTCAGAAAATAATTCTTAAATCCACGCCTTAAGGTAGACTAGGAAAATATTTTTAAATAATAAATAGGAAAATATTTTTTAAATAATTTAATAAATAAAATTTTTTTTTGGAAAATTCACGCCTTGATGTAGACTATAAATCCACGCCTTGAGTTAGACTATAAAAAATATTTTTTTTGGAAAATCCACGCCTTGATGTAGACTTTAAAAGTATTTTATAAAAATCCACGCCTTGATGTATACTATACAAATATTTCAATATATTTTCCTTGTTATTCCCATATTTATTTTCTATATAAATGTCACTTTGTGCCCCATGTGCCTTGGGATCATTAATATTTTAAGTTGGTTTTACTTTCGATGGTAGAACACATCTCTCTCCTTTCCTATACCTCCACTGAAAAGAATATATATAATATATCGTCTCGACTCAATGTATAGCAAAACTAGCACAAATGTCAATTAATATCCTGACATTTGTGTAACAGCAACATACTTTTATATAAATCATTGCCACAGCTGACACATGCAACACTCACACACACATACACAAAACACCTGCCTGCATTAAGAAAATGGAATATACTTGTAAAAATGAAAATTGCAACGAACTCAATATAAAACTGTGGCACTTTATTTCATTTGCATACAATGTTAGACAATGATGAAGAGGGGAAAAAGAGGGCGAGAGAACAAGGGGGGGAAGAGAGTTGTGTATTTGCAAAAGTATGAGTTTTTGCAACAAATACCTGGAACAAGAAACATTAACGCTAGTGATTTTATTGTCGAACAAGAGAGAAAAGTAAATATATAAAGAAACAACTCTGATGTCCACATTTGTGTTGCATACTTTACGGGGGTTACATAAATAAAAGTGCATAAATATTATTTAAAAAATATTTTATAAAAATCCACGCCTTGTGGGTGATTATAAAAACTATTTTATAAAAATCCGCGCCTTGTGGGTGACTATAAAAAATATTTTATAAAAATCCACGCCTTGTGGGTGACTATAAAAAATATTTTATAAAAATCCACGCCTTGTGGGTGACTATAAAAAATATTTTATAAAAATCCACGCCTTGTGGGTGACTATAAAAATGTATTTTTTTAACAAATCCATGATTTTCATTTCATATCTATTAATTAATTTTCCAAACTACCAACTCTCACTTTCAAATTATTAACCCACCAAACTGGATTTGCATAATTCGAATTTGCCCGCTTTCAATTTGCTTACCAATTTTCCATGCTAGTTATAAGCGTTAAGCTTTTAAGCGGCTTCTTTGCAACCATTTTCATTTTACTTTCGCTAATGATGCGCTTTATTTTGTGCCTCATTAATCTTGGCTATGCGACTAAAGAAATTTCAAAGTAACGAAGAACACCACACTTACACACACACACATATTCATAGATGTGGTGGTGATGAATAATGATGAATGGGGCGAGAGGGAGGGTGGTGAATGGAAATATAACTACCATCTCATAATGCACTTAAGTTAACACTTTCAGAAAGAACAGAGGCAGCGAGTGAAAAAGAATCTCATAACAAATTGCAGAATCGTAAGTACCTTCTAAAGTAGTGGAAGCTTAACAGGCAAATGTCTGATGGCATAAAGTAAATTATGATGTAAATGTGAAATGTGTATGTGAGTGTAAGATACTCAAAGAAAATGTGAGTTGAATTATTGAGAAGAGATATCTGATAGAAAAATTCTACATTATTTGTATTTGAACTAATATTATTCTTCGAGTGTACAAAAGTAATTTATTGCTGTCAACAATCAAATTTAGTTTTATAATACCCACAAAAAAAAACCGTAACTCCATTATTACATAATGGCGGAAATTAATTAAAATCGAAGGCTTTCTATATCTATATGTGGACCGATTTTCACGAAAGAAGGCAGACATCACTCTAGGCTCAATTCAGTACGTTATGCCAAATTTCGTGCAAATCGAAAGATATATTGCGACTTTGGGGCACCATTTACATGAAATCGGACGAAACTATATATGGGAGCTATATAGAAATCTAGACCGATTTTCTCGAAACTTGGCAGACATCTCTCTAGGCTCATTTCAGTACGTTATGCCAAATTTCGTGCAAATCGAAGGATATATAGGGACTTTGGTCCACCATTTACATGAAATCGGACGAAACTATATATGGGAGCTATATCTAAATCTGGACCGATTTTCTCGAAACTTGGCAGACATCTCTCTAGGCTCATTAATGGTCTTTAAAAAAACCACGCCTGATGGGAGACCTTAAAAAATAGTCTTTAAAAAACCACGCCTGATGGTAGACCTTAAAAAATAGTCTTTAAAAAGTCCACGCCTGATGGTAGACCTTAAAAAATAGTCTTTAAAAAATCCACGCCTGATGGTAGACCTTAAAATATAATTTTTAAAAAATCCACGCCTGATGGTAGACCTTAAAAAATATTCTTTAAAAAATTCACGCCTGATGGTAGACCTTAAAAAAAATCTTTAAAAAATTCACGGCTGATGGTAGACCTTAAAAAATATTCTTTAAAAAATCCACGCCTGATGGTAGACCTTAAAAAATATTCTTTAAAAATCCACGCCTGATGGTAGACCTTAAAATATAATTTTTAAAAAATCCACGCCTGATGGTGGACCTTAAAAAATATTCTTTAAAAAATACACGCCTGATGATAGACCTTAAAAAATTACATTTAAAAAAAACCCTACGCCACTTATAGACCTTGAATAACTACTCTTTAAAACTTCAAGCAATTTTTTGCTTCTATGTTTTCTCTTTAAAAATCTCTATTTACATCCGACCTTCAATATCTCTTTCCATTTAAAGTGATGCTTTAAATAAAAAGCCTGGCATTCACCTTTGTTCATTTCAAGTAGCTTTTGTGTGTTTCTCTGTATGTATGTGTGTGTTTGTGCGTTTATTTTAAAATGAAAAGTAATTTCCTTTTAGTATTATATATTCTATTGACTTTTTCTTCTTTTTCTATTCGAAGATTGTTTATGTCAAATTTTTTGGTTGGGGTGTGTGGCGCCCAACCAAACACCCAACCATGGCCTCCCCATCATGTTGGTAGATTTTGTTAGAATTCGTATTGGAAATAACCACAAAATGGATTTTGTTGTTCTTGTAAATTTTCATCATTACATTTGTTTGAGTTTCTGCTTGTAATGTAAATATGCTGTTGAAACAGAATTTTAGGCCTCGAGCGTAGTTTAGTAGGAATCTGAAAACTGTAAGTGATTTTGGAATATTTTTCTATAAATGGCTATTTCGAACTTGAAAACTAGTTGCCAGCATTCCTTTGGGCAATTTTAAATTTCTCCAAGGAATTGTTCTTCACCTACGCCATTGTCTGCCTTGCAGTTGAATTTTCATAAATATGTATGAATGAATTCAACTTTGGTAAACGTCTTTAACTTGGAAATTGTTATTTATTATTTTGTAATAATGAATAATTTATTTAAATAAAAATAATATTAATACGAATATTTAATATTTTAGTCTAGTTTACAGATTTTTGGGTAATATTTTAATTCGTTAGGATGCTAAGGTGTTTAGCAATAGGCAAAGGTGAGGATGACGTTTAGATGTGTGTAGAATTTAATATATTTAAAGTAGAGGAGAAACCTACTCCAAATTTTGTGCCACAGAATTTGTTGGTTCCTCCTAAAAAAATTGACCTGCTGCTTGAATCTGAAAACACAATTTCTGCCTGAAAGGCTACTGAATAACCAGCGGATTTTTTGGAACACAAATCATATTTCACAATACAAGTGTGCTCACGCATTCATCATACATTCATGATTGTGCATGTGTACCCTTTTTCTACCATTCAAGGACACTGTCATATATTTAACTCATGCTGCTTTTTAAACCAAACATTAATTTCACACAAAACATTGTGGAACGACAACGCAATAGATTTAAAATACGACACGGGCTATTTACCCATCCTCCTCAACCATAGATCCTTGCTAGTGTAGTGAAATTTATTGTCCTTGATTTTAGCCAAAAAACATTATATGTATTTAAATTTCTTTGCGAACAAAAAAGGAAACCAAAAAAATGTGAATGTGGCACCGCTGAAAGGATAAAATGACAATTGTAAACAACCGTAAAAGAAAGTAAAGTTTTTTGTTTGTTTACCATAAGTTACACATTGTCGTAAATAGTGATTTTCTTTAGGGAAGAGAAAAAATCCACACATTAAAAAGCGTTCTTTAAAAATCCACGCCTGATGGTAGACCTTAAAAAGTGTTCTTTAAAAATCCACGCCTGATGGTAGACCTTAAAAAATATTCTTTAAAAAATCCACGCCTGATGGTAGACCTTAAAAAATAGTCTTTAAAAAATCCACGCCTGATGGTAGACCTTAAAAATAGTCTTTAAAAAATCCACGCCTGATTGTAGACCCTAAAAAATAGTCTTTAAAAATCCACGACTTTAAAAAATATTTTTTTAAAAATCCACGCCTGATGGTAGACCTTAAAAAATATTCTTTAAAAAATCCACTACCTTAAAAAATATTTTTTAAAAAACCCACGCCTGATGGTGAGCTTAAAAAGTGTTCTTTAAAAATCCACGCCTGATGGTAGACCTTAAAAAATATTCTTTAAAAATCCACGCCTGATGGTAGACCTTAAAAAATATTCTTTAAAAAATCCACTACCTTAAAAAATATTTTTTAAAAAACCCACGCCTGATGGTGAGCTTAAAAAGTGTTCTTTAAAAATCCACGCCTGATGGTAGACCTTAAAAAGTGTTCTTTAAAAATCCACGCCTGATGGTAGACCTTAAAAAGTGTTCTTTAAAAATCCACGCCTGATGGTAGACCTTAAAAAATATTCTTTAAAAATCCACGCCTGATGGTAGACCTTAAAAACCATTCTTTAAAAATCCACGCCTGATAGTAGACCTTAAAAAACATTTTTTAAAAATCCACGCCTGATGGTAGACCTTAAAAAACACTCTTTAAAATACACGCCTGATGGTAGACCTTAAAAAACATTCTTTAAAAATCCACGCCTGCTGGTAGACCATAAAAAAATATTCTTTAAAAAAATCAACGCCTGATGGTAGACCTTAAAAAAATTCTTTAAAAATCCACGCCTGATGGTAGACCTAAAAAAATATCTTTAAAAATCCACGCCTGATGGTAGACCACGCATCTTCTAAAGTGGCTCAAAAATTTTTCTTTAAAAATCCACGCCTGATGGTAGACCACGCCTCTTCTAAAGTGGCTTGAAAAAATACTCTTTAAAAATCCACGCTTGATGGTAGACCACACCTCTTCTAAGGTGGCTTGAAAAATATTCTTTAAAAAATCCACACCTCTTCTAAGGTGGTTTGAAAAAATATTCTTTAAAAAATCCACGCCTGATGGTAGACCACGCCTTTTTTAAAGTGGCTTGAAAAAATATTCCTTAAAAATCCACGCTTGATGGTAGATCACGCCTCTTCTATGGCGGCTTGAAAAAAATATTCTTTAAAAAATCCACGGCTCTTCTATGGCGGCTTGAAAAAATATTCTTAAAAAAATCAACGCCTTATATAGGCCTTCTAAGGTGGCTTGAAAAAATATTCTTTCAAATATCCACGCCTTATATAGGCCTTCTAAGGTGGCTTGAACAAATATTCTTTAAAAAATTCACGCCTCATCTTAGGTGTCTTGAAAAAATATTCTTTAAAAAATTTACGCCTCTTCTAAGGTGTCTTGAAAAAATATTCTTTCAAATATCCACGCCTTATATAGGCCTTCTAAGGTGGCTTGAAAAAATATTCTTTCAAATATCCACCCCTAATATAGGCCTTCTAAGGTGGCTTGAAAAAATATTCTTTCAAATATCCACGCCTTATATAGGCCTTCTAAGGTGGCTTGGAAAAATATACTTTAAAAAATTCACGCCTCTTCTTGGGTGTCTTGAAAAAATATTCTTAAAAAAATCCACGTCTCTTCTAAGGTGGCTTGAAAAAATATTCTTTCAAATATCCACGCCTTATATAGGCCTTCTAAGGTGGCTTGAAAAAATATTCTTTCAAATATCCACGCCTTATATAGGCCTTCCAAGGTGGCTTGAAAAAATATTCTTTCAAATATCCACGCCTTATATAGGTCTTCTAAGGTGGCTTGAAAAAATATTCTTTCAAATATCCACGCCTTATATAGGCCTTCTAAGGTGGCTTGAAAAAATATTCTTTCAAATATCCACGCCTTATATAGGCCTTCTAAGGTGGCTTGAACAAATATTCTTTAAAAAATTCACGCCTCATCTTAGGTGTCTTGAAAAAATATTCTTTAAAAAATTCACGCCTCTTCTAAGGTGTCTTGAAAAAATATTCTTTCAAATATCCACGCCTTATATAGGCCTTCTAAGGTGGCTTGAAAAAATATTCTTTCAAATATCCACGCCTTATATAGGCCTTCTAAGGTGGCTTGAAAAAATATTCTTTCAAATATCCACCCCTAATATAAGCCTTCTAAGGTGGCTTGAAAAAATATTCTTTCAAATATCCACGCCTTATATAGGCCTTCTAAGGTGGCTTGAAAAAATATTCTTTCAAATATCCACGCCTTATATAGGCCTTCTAAGGTGGCTTGAAAAAATATTCTTTCAAATATCCACCCCTAATATAAGCCTTCTAAGGTGGCTTGAAAAAATATTCTTTCAAATATCCACGCCTTATATAGGCCTTCTAAGGTGGCTTGAAAAAATATTCTTTCAAATATCCACCCCTAATATAAGCCTTCTAAGGTGGCTTGAAAAAATATTCTTTCAAATATCCACGCCTTATATAGGCCTTCTAAGGTGGCTTGAAAAAATATTCTTTCAAATATCCACGCCTTATATAGGCCTTCTAAGGTGGCTTGAAAAAATATTCTTTCAAATATCCACGCCTTATATAGGTCTTCTAAGGTGGCTTGAAAAAATATTCTTTCAAATATCCACGCCTTATATAGGCCTTCTAAGGTGGCTTGAAAAAATATTCTTTCAAATATCCACCCCTAATATAAGCCTTCTAAGGTGGCTTGAAAAAATATTCTTTCAAATATCCACGCCTTATATAGGCCTTCTAAGGTGGCTTGAAAAAATATTCTTTCAAATATCCACCCCTAATATAAGCCTTCTAAGGTGGCTTGAAAAAATATTCTTTCAAATATCCACGCCTTATATAGGCCTTCTAAGGTGGCTTAAAAAATATACTTTAAAAAATTCACGCCTCTTCTTAGGTGTCTTGAAAAAATATTCTTTAAAAAATCCACGCCTCTTCTAAGGTGGCTTGAAAAAATATTCTTTAAAAAATCCACGCCTCTTCTAAGGTGGCTTGAAAAAAATATTCTTTAAAAAATCCACGCCTCTTCTAAGGTGGCTTGAAAAAAATATTCTTTAAAAAATCCACGCCTCTTCTAAGGTGGGTTGAAAAAAATATTCTTTAAAAAATTCACGCCTCTTCTAAGGTGGCTTGAAAAAAATATTCTTTAAAAATCCACGCCTCTTCTAAGGTGGGTTGAAAAAAATATTCTTTAAAAAATCTACGCCTCTTCTAAGGTGCCTTGAAAAAAATGTTCTTTAAAAAATCCACGCCTCTTCTAAGGTGGCTTGAAAAAAATATTCTTTAAAAAATCCACGCCTCTTCTAAGGTGGCTTGAAAAAAATATTCTTTAAAAAATATATACAAATATTTTCCACGTCTCGTTTAGTCCTTGAAAATAATATCCCAGTACTTCTCTCACCTTCGAAAATAATGGGAATAACAAATTTGTTATCATGTACCAGCAAAAAAATGTTTACCCACAACCTGATTGCCAATTTTTATCTGCCAAAACATTAAAAATTAAAGGTTATTTTTTTGTTTGGTGATAGCCAAGAATAAAATTCAGACACCAACGGAAGTTAACTGGAGCCACCTTCCAAACCAAAGAGTAGCAGCAAATCACTTGTAACGACAATTGAGTCAGCACTATTTTTTTGTTGTGGATGACGACGATCCTTCGTTGGAAAAAAATTGGCTACAAAAGAATTCAATTTATATTCTGGTCGATTGCCAATAAGTCTGGTAATTTGACCTTGAAACGATTGGAAACAAAAAATCATTGAAGGTTCAATTGCTTGGAGTAGTAGTGCGAGATTGGTTTGGTTTAGAGATAATGGAAACTATGAGTCAGTCAATGGGTTGTTTTGACAAAAAAGAAAGAAACTATTTTGCTGGCATAAATATAAAAATACGTGGCAGTATGTGGAGAATATTGTGAGGAAGGGGAAAATGTCTGTGATAGAGTCTGTGGAGCTAAGATGCATAAAAACTGTCCTCCAAGAAAAGTGGTAACTTTCTACTTTTCCAAAAATCGTTTAATATAATAATTCTTAGTATTCATGAAGTTTTCAGCAACAACTTTAAAGTTCAAGACATTCTTTAAATGAACTTACTGTCTGAAAGTATGCTGCAATACCTTGCTTGCAAAAATGCGCCCATAAGTATGTTATAACATTGTTCTTCTTCTCAAAGCAGCATTTTTAAATTCTACAATGAATGAATATGTAAATATGGCAAAGGAAAGTAAATGAACAAGCTACGCGGGAGTGCCATACGAGGAGGGAGTCATACGAGTATTTGGAGTCGATGTCAAAGTAAACTATTTTTTAATATCCTAAAAGCATTGCTCGGCAAACTTTATGAAAGTT
>NW_026874431.1:0-162570 GCF_032173495.1 Musca vetustissima
TAAAGAAGTTAGCTGATTTGTTCCATGTGTTGGGATTGGGTAGTCGTTACGTGAAATAGTCAATTTCTACCCTACAAAGACGTTTTAAGCATCTGTTGTAAGCATTCCGCCTTCTAAGGATAAGAAAACTCAAACATGACAATAATGAAATATATCGGCAGACATTTAGTCATCTCCTCAATATAGTGATACCTCCTGAAGGAAAGAATTGAGATAAAAAATTAAAATATTGGGTTCAAAATTGGCATATACCGGTCATTAATTAGGTATAGCCCTCATATAATGATATTCCCAAATATTCACTACTCCTACACTATGTAATCAATATTGGTCCCCCAATATCAGTATCAGTCCACTTTTTGGAGCTTACTGATTTTAGGAAAAATTCCCATTTAAATTTCTGAAAATTGTATTTGGTGTACATAATGGTTTACATAAATTGGTTTGTAAAATTATCGATATATCCCCACTTTTTGGTATGTTCCCTATATTTTCATTGCATGTATCTGTCAGTATAACTATGGTGGAGGGTATCCAAAGTTCTTAACGCTTTTTCACTTGTTGTCTCTATTCCTGGTTTTGACTTGAATTCTGTATATGGGGTTTCTATTTTGGGCTCATTTGAAGGAATTATCAACATTTGCCTATTAAATTTGCTGTAATTTGGTATTCAGGCCTTTTGCAGAAGGAGTGTATCAACGTGCCCCCTCTCCGATGGGACCTATCCTCTAACTTAAATTAAGTTTGAACGAAATATTACGATGTGCATATTAGGCATCAAATTGTACCACCAAATGGGAGGTACCAAAAGAAGTGGACCGATGGGTCCCATTTTTAAATTCGAACTAGGTGAAAAGATTGCAATTTGCAAAGCTTGGATGAAATTTGGATATTCATATAAAATTTACAAAGTTTGAACCTTTCTGAGGCAGGTGTTGGAAGGAATGGATCGATAAGTCCGATCTGACGGCTTGATTAAAATATTAGGTTGTGCACAAATGGGCTTGAACCGGATGACCAGTTCGCATGAAATTATAAAATTCATTTTCATCACTATTTTACCAATTTGTGGGGAAGGTACCAGAAGGAGTGGTCCGATTTTCTTTATCTTCGAACATAATGTGAGCTTCCACAAAAGAACATAATTTGGGAAGGTTGGTTCAAATCGGATAGCCCGTATTATAAAAATAATGTTCAGCTAAATTTTGACCAATTTGTGGGGATGGTACCAGAAGGATTAGGCCGATATTCCCCATCATCGAACTTAAATAAAGTTTGGAAGAAAGATTATAATGTGAAAAACTAAGATGATATTGGATACTCCCTTCGAGAGTTGTCGAGCGCAACTCAAAATCGTCTTAAACGAATTTGGACCAAAGAAACATGGAGCCTAAAAGCAATATTTCTATAAGGCAAATTTTAGCAGAATCAGGCTAAGGGTATAAAAATAGCCGTTTATTTATTCCTCAATAACTATTTCGACTATACAACTACCTTGACTAGACACTATTTATTAAAATACATTTATGCCAGAATTTTCCCTCGCCCTTTTTGTCGTAGTCAACAGCTGTTGTTTAAATTTTTCTTTTATATCCTCAATCGCAGCAAAAAGTTTTTTTTCGTCGAGGTCTTCAGTTTTGGGAGGAGGAAAACGTCAGCGGGAACCAAGTCCATGAGTAGTTTGGTTGGGGTATAAGGTTTTGTTGCCGAAAACTCGCGCATGACATCGATGAGATGATGGAAAATATTCTGCACGACCTTGTGCAATAATTGATGATGCACCCTGCAATATCAGTCGAAAAACCAGTAAGGAAAGTAGTAAAGTCGGACTGGGCCGACTATTTGACACCCTTCACCACTTGATGTATATTTTACATATGTATTCTAAAAGTTTCATGTCAATGTTCCCTCGAAGGAACATACCTTTCTGCAACCTATGCTAAATTTAATTTTAATCGGGCAGATTTAGAATCGTTTGCGTACAATGGGACAAACTTATGGAAATCGATTTATAGCAAACTTGATACACGCTACTCAGTATGCCGCACTGTTAACACAATAGTCTCAATCAGACACCCGTTCGATTTCGTGTCAATCGGACAAAAATTAGGAGTTTGGTGCACCATTTACCTAAAATCTGAACCGATATTCTCGAAACATAACACACCTTATTCTAGACTCAATTCAGTACGCTATGCCAAATTTAGTGGAAATCGAAAGATGTATAGGAATTTTGATGCAACATTTACATCGAATCGGACGAAAATATACATTTGAGCTATAACAAAATCTGAACCGATATTCAGTTTCATCACCATTCATCATTCTAGACTTAATTTAGTACGCCATGCAAAATTTCGTGAAAATCAAAAGATATATAGGGGCTTTGGTACACAATTTTCGTTAAATCGGACGAAAATATATATTGGAGCTACGTCTAAATCTGAACCGATTTTCTCGGAACTTGACACACATCATTATTGATATAATTTAGTACGCCGGGCTAAATTTCGTGAAAATCGACAAATATATAAGGACTTTGGTGCACTATTTACATAAAATCGGCCGAAAATATATATGGGAGCTATATCTAAATCTGAACAGATTTTCACGAAACTTAACATATGTAATTCTAGACTCAATTCAGTGCACTGTACAAAAATTCGTAGAAAACGAAAGATATATAGGGACTTTGGTACACCATTTACATAAAATCGGACGAAAATATATATGGGTGCTATATCTAAATCTGGACCGATTTTCACGAAACTTTGCACACATCATTCTGGACTTAATTCAGTACGATGTGTCAAATTTAGTGCAAATCGAAAGATATATAAGGACATATTCACAAAAGGAACTATGTGTCTATCTCGTTTCCCTTTGCCTGTTACAAACATATACACAAAGACACAATACCCTGTACCACAGTGTGGTGAATGGTATAAACAGTGAGCAAAACCTTTTTCTATCACCTTCTCATACTTCCTAAAACACGACTACCCAAAAACTATCAAATGTAGTTCCGACCTAGTTTTTGTGCATTCCATTTGGCTGAAATATTCAATATTATATATTTTCCGGCCCCTTTGTACAAGAATAGCCATTGTTATGGTAATCTCAAGTATACAAATTGGCTTTTAGGGTATTTAATGGAATGATACAAATATTAACCCCATAAAACGGGAAAACAAAATGTATAGTCATATTTTCGAATGTTTTTGCTAATGGTTTATGGTTTTGCTCATTGATTAATAATTTATTGGGTAAATGTGTCTCTTTATTCTAATATGGCTTTAAAAACATTCATTATATTTACTAACCAATCATATTTATCAATGTGCATTTCAATTTTCCACCATAGACATACATAAATAAGAATATCCGCCTCCTGTAACCTTACAATGTCGTTGCCAAATCTAAATGCGCAGGCGTGTCTGTGTCGCATAAAAACTATCATGCACAAACCTCAAGAGTAAAAAAAATAAACAGATTTGCTTCTAATCTATGTGGCATTATATTATGGATAAAGGCATAAATCTTAACGTCAAGGCAGCGTCTAGGCTGTACAAATAAATTATCTTTCCCCGCATACAAAATTAAATAAACAAAGCAAAAACAAACAAAAAAAATGCAAACGAAAATTAAGTAGTTTTCCTTATAAGAAATACCTCCAAACTATGACAACATTCAGGCAAGTATGGCAGACAAGTCTGGTGTTGTTGTTGTTAATCTCAAATAAGTGAAACACACAACTGAAAGAAAAACAATCTGCGGGGTTGTACATTATGCGGCCTCGAATGCAATAAATCAAATTGGCGAAAAAGCACACACAGTCGGCTAAATAGCCAAAAAAATTAGCTTGTCTTACATAAAACAAAACACACAGTGAAACAACATGTAATTATTAAAAATAAAAAAACAACAAAATAAAAAACAATGTAAACACCAAAATTTCGGCTGAATCAAATTCAAGTGTAAACTAATGTCCATGTCAATACGCAGCAAACCATATCACTTGCTGTTGCAGGCATTACAGTATTACACTCGCCGAGGTACTGCAAGTCAGACTTACACGAACCTCGGTGTAATTTTTCAAACACGATTGGAGCCTCTGTTTAAGCCAGATGCCACATAACACCGCCATCACCTATGCTTACCACACTGCAGCACCCCATTCCCCACCCTGGACATATGCAAAGTAGTTGAATTTGCACTATGCCTAACATCGATCTAATGACGAGGTGGCTTGTTGTTTGTCTTAATGCAAAGTGTTTGGGAAAATGTTGAGAGGTTGTCAGTAATGGCGCCACTTTATTTGATTATTTATCGAAATAATTGAGCTGAAAAATGGTTAATAAATTATTTTGAGTTTCGGTTGTTGAATAAATTATACAGCATCTAATTTGGTTGGACATCTGAAGGTAGTGGGTTCCAATAAAGCAGCACTGAAAAGTCTTATTTGAAATTTATACAGCACTCAATACAGTTGAGAGAGTATAATATGATAGTTTTGGTTCAGGATTATAGAACATGATGAAATAATGTTCCTATCCTGACGAAAGTTTACATCTAAAGTTTTTGGTGAAGTTGATTATTTTCATCACAAAGTATTTATGTTCTTAATCAGAATAAAATTCTATGTCGATTTAGGCGTCTGTCTGCCTGTCTGCCTATTGAAATCACGATAGGAATTGCAATATTTAAGATAGAGCTTTGAAATTGTCCACATACATAGCTACTACTCATAGGATGGTATTGGAAATGAGATATATCGTTCCAATTTGTGAGTAGACCCCATGTAATGGTTCCCCCAATATTCGGGATTGGCTTTCTTCTTACTAAATGTATAACTGTACCCTTATATATTCGAAGCCTTTTGGCTCGTTTTTCGACATAATTGCTTTCATTTTGCTATTGTGGATTCACATTGAGCCAAAAATATTCATAGTAAAAATTATCCATATTGGCCCAAGTAGCCATCGGTATGTTGGACTTTTGCGCCAGTTATTTCGAAATCCACGATAGCTGTATAGCTCCTAGATATTCTATACTCGAAATTGTCAGTTTATACTCTACAAAGCAAGTAATTCTAAGACGATTTGTAACCATTCTACCTTCGGAGAATATCGATATAAAACTCGAACCCGCATTTAAGGGAACCCCACCCATTCTCGATTTTAATTTTTCATGATTTTCAATGGGCTGGTAAATCAATACCAATGCTTGTTAAGGTTTGTAACTTTGCACATATATATTTGAAGATTTAAAAGAGAAGAAAAATAATTTACAAAAAAAATTTGTTATTGTTTTGTTATTGTTTTTTGTAATTAAAGAAAAGCCCTTATTTTTGATGGCGGGCATGATAACTCCTCACTGGAACATCGGAATCCGAAAATTCCAACGGTGTTAGAAAGAGTACATGTCTGGCTCTCGTATGAACTAGGATTATTGACTTCGCTCTAAAATTAACAAAATGGTGGACCTTTGAAAAAATATTTGAGGAAAATCGCCGATTTTTTACCAAAAACCAAGTTAAAAAATAAGGAAGATCTTCACCGATTGGCTTTATCCTAGTTCATACGATAGCTATACACTCACAGAGAAACGTGTAAAAATTTGAAATCGATTGGGTTATTAGTTTTTGAGTTATCGTGTCCGCCATTCACAAAAAAATGTTTAGAGAAAAACGCTTTTTAAGTTTGAGAATCCCTTCAGCAGTCACTTGATGCTGACACAATAAATCGGCTATATCTTCAAGAGTTCTTGAGATTTTCACTTGAAATTTTGTAGGGACATCCATTAATTAGTGTAGATTCGAATTATAACAACAAAATTTTTGACCCCGAGAATGGGGGGGGTCCCCTTAAGTCTAGTCCCATATATGATACTTTCAGATGTTCGGTATTTTTAATATTTAGCGAGAAGGTAGTTACAAAAATAAAATTTTGGGATCGAAATTAAGCTATATCGGTCCTTAATTCGGTATAGCCCTTCACTTTGATACGGCAAAAATGTGTATCATCGAAATATTGGTTTTAGACCTCATGGACCAAATCCTTTTCAGACAATTTGGAGTTGACTTGCAAATGTTCTTCTTCAGTCTGGCCGGTTGGTGGCCAATAAAGGAGTAACCGATTTAATTCAAAATTTGCATATCGTAATATTTATTCGAATAAATTGGAAGATGGAGGATGCGAACGGACCATCCGACTCGAACTAAATTTTGCACAAACTATGAGAACCATAGTTTGATCTTTGACCTTTGAGGATTTTTTTCTTTTGTGGTATTTATATACTCACCAAGGTCTTTGATCCCCAGTAGAATTTTTCCACCCGCAAAATCTTGTGGCAGAATGTAATGATACATTATGTGAATTCTAAAATCTAGATCACCTAATTCTAAAATCTATATCATATTCGGTACGATGTGCAATATTTCGTCTTAAGGGACCACCCCCCCCCCCCCTTCACGGTGTAAATTTTAATACCCTCCACCATAGTATGGAGGGTATATTAGTTTTGTTTTTCCGTTTGTAACGCATCGAAATAATCATTCCCGACCCTATAAAGTATATATATTCTTGATCAGCGTAAAATTCTATGACGATCTAAGCGTGTCCGTCGGTCTGTTGTAATCACACTCGAATTGAGATATAAAGCCAAAATTTTGCATAGAGTCGTCCTTTGTCTGCAGGCAGGTCTAGTTCGAAGATGGGCTATATCGGTCCACGTTTAGGCATAGCTGCCATATAAGGGTACCCCCAAATTTTCAGTATTTTAGGGTTCTTGAGCGCGTTTTTCAACCGAATTCGCTGAAATTTGGTATAATGGGTTCTTTTTGGATACCAAATTTCTCCACCAAAAATTATAAATATAGGTCCACTTTTTCTGGTAGCCCCCATATAACGGTACCTCCCAATGTTCAGTTTTTTGGGGGGTTTTGACCGGATTTTTTCACCGAATTGGCTCTAATTTAGTACTTCGAGTTCTTATTGGGTATCAAATCTCTCCACAAAAAATTATAAATATAGGTCAATTTTTTCGGGTAGCCCTCATATAATGGTACCCCCAATTTTCGGTATTTTGGGGTTCTTGAGCCCGTTTTTCAACCGAATTCACTGAAACATGGTACTTCGTAGTCGTATATGGCAACAAATCTCCCTACCAAAAAAATTTAATATTCACCCCCCTTTTAGGGGTAGTCCCCTTATAACCCCCTTTTTATACCCTACACAACTATGTTGTCAGGGTATTATAGCTTTCTGCAGCCCCAAAAGTTTGTAACGCCGCGAAATATTGGTCCTAGACCCACCTTTAAGTATACCGATCGTCATATCTCGACTAGCTGATTCGATCTAGACATGTGTGTCCGTCCGTCTGTCCATTATAATTTGTAAACACGATACAGGCCACAGTTATGGACCAATCTTCACGAAATTTTGAAAGTAGGATGGGTTCTGGCCAGTGAAGACCCCTATTGTCTTTGGAAAAGATCGGTTAATATTTAGGGGATGAAATGGACCAAAAACTTTATTTTTGTCGGTTTTTCTGGTCGCTCCAGAGGCCGCAATTATGGCCAAAACACCACGAATTTTTGCATGAAGAAGGGGATCGGGCCAAAGAATAAGCATACCTGTTTTGATAAAGATCGGTAAATATTTAGCGGGTCAAATGGACCCTAACTTTTGTGCGAAAAATGACAAAATTTGTATTCTATAGCGTATATATTTACCACTGAAGGACATAGACCCGAGAAGTTGATAGTATATCCAAGAGTAGTGGTTGACCTTTAAATTGATACCAATTATATTGCCGTAGGTACTCGGATGCGGGAGTTACACTTAAATATTTACAGGTGCTTACGTATTTATATATTATTTAGTAACCTATTACTACACTGGAGGGCGGAAATATAGCGCTGATCGCTTTGAAATGTTCCATGAGGTTCCAGTTATGGTCAAGGACAACGCCTAAAATGTTAGGTGATGATCAGATAATAATTTTTCGGATAAAGTGGGCCGAAAACTTAATTATTTGTACTTTTCGAGTCGAAAGCCGAACATCACAACACAACCCACGGTGAAGGGAATCTGGACAAGTAATTAGAGGGGTTGTACTGATTATTAGTAACATTTGCTGACCACTACCCAGTCAAAAGTGTGCAAATATCGCGAAATATTGCCCAATCTCAGAATATAGAACCACAGAAAGTTAGATTTTACGTGCTTTAAACGCATTTTTCTCGACGCAGTGTTTTACGAATGGCCGGCACGATAACTCAAAAACTAATAAACCAATCGATTCCAAATGTTTACACGTTTCTCTGGGAGTGTGTAGCTATCGTATGAACTAGGAAGAACAGTTGCCTTAAGGGAAACCCGCTCCCCCCATTCTTGATTTCAAATGTTTATGGTTGTCAAATGGGCGTGCTTTACATTAAGGACTTGTAGCTTTGCATATAAGTACTTGAAGTACACTGCGAGAAAAACGCGTTTAAAGTTTGAGAAGCACTCCTTCAATCGCTTTTTAGATGGGACCTAGCACAAGAATCTGTATAATTTGTCACAAAAACGTGGACCATATCGAACCACCATAGTTTGTTTCCAAATCAAACAGTTTTCAGATCTATGTTATGAAAACTCGACTTAATGCATTTACCCTCAAAGCTAATGGATATAATTTAGAAATCACTTTTATACTTGCGCCTTCAATGTTGCATGTTGCACGACATATAACGCCAATGATATGTTGTTGTCACATTGTTTTATGCAAGAAGAACACACGATGGCGAATTATGCACTCCATTGGCATATGGATGAGGCAATCCATAAAGACAACAATTATCTAATGGACAGACAGACGCGGCACACACACACAGATAGACAGCGAAAGAGACACACTAACAGATGGACAGATCCACAAACAAACTTTCAGAGACAAAACATAGTGCAGTGCAGCATGAATGAACGAACAAATATGATTACGGGTTTTAATTTATGGCCACGAGACAAAAAGTGTCAGAAAATTAAGCAGATCTCTTGACAATTTCATTATACATTTTAAGAAAATTTATGGTCTTCAGATTATGAAATCGTTGATTACACGATACTCTGGGTGCTGAAGGCGTATACAACTCAGTTTGTCTTCATAATACTATGTTCAACTTTTCATTTCACTGTGGCCTTTCGAATCTTCCTGTAATATTATTCATACAGGTATACATCTGTATGTGCATTTTTATATTTTGGAAAACACAAAAACATTTAATTTGAATATGTAAACCATGTACATGTGTAACGTGGTGTGTGTGTACATATGTGCGTATGAAACATCTCAATTGCCATTTCCGAAACTATAATTGTGAAAATGCTATTAGGAACTTTTGTCATAACAATAACAGGGAATTGTTTAGCATTTTGAAAGTTTATATTGGTTTTTTAACTGGAGTTGTTAATGGTAACACGACAAAAATATTATAGGAAAATATACTTGTGTAACCCAAAATTTACAAATTAGTTAGTCGCTACTTTTCTATGTGGACAAGTTATTGTGTGAATAGATTTATTCGTGTTGTTATTATCTTTCTTAAAATTTAATAACTAATTTTAGTTTGTAACCAATTGTTATAAATATGAACAAATATGTTATAGGGCATTTACTAAAATATGTTTGTTGTATTAGTTTTTAGTAAAATTTTAGTTGTAAAAAACAGGTCTGCGGAGTCGAAAATAATAATCCAAATTCGGGCATAAAATATAGTTTTGATTAAATTGAGAATAAAAGTTATTTTGCCAAGAAACTATAAATAGCTTCAGGGGAAATACTCCTAACTAAAATCATACCATTGAAGAAAAATATTGTAGTCTGTATTGGTATTACTGTGTAGTAGCAAATTTCATATCAAACCAGTAAGGAAAGTGCATAAGTCGGATGGGCCGAATATATTATACCCTTCCCCACTTTGGGTAAATACATGAGATGTTCATATGTACAATATCCTTTAGATAGAATAGACATATCATCTTTGGAGGACCATTGAAATATCTAAACCTTAAGCGTCTTCAATCCAATACACTCTGCAATATTTCATGTATAGTGAACAGAACTAGGCTCCTTCATTTAGACCATTTGCTTAAAACGGTGAAAAAATTATGAGGGAGCTATATCTACATCTGAACAGATTTAAGAACACAAAATATCGTGCAAATAGAACAAAATATGGTGCACCATTTACATAAAATGGGACTAAAGTAAATATGTGAGCTATATTTAAATCTGAACCAATTTCAAACTTAACAAATAGCAACATTTTGTCTCAATCGGAAAACATTGACAGTATGGTGTTCCAATTATATAAAATCGGACGAAACTATATGTGGGTGCTATAACTGAACCGATTCCAACAAAATTTCGCATACATAAATTTGGACTTAACTCAGTACGTTGTACAAAATGTTGTGCCGATCGGCCTAAATTTGTATATTTGCATAATATTTTGCATTTACATAAAATCGGACCAAACTATATATATGAGCTATATCTAAATCTGAACCGATTCCAGCAAAACTTCGCATACATCAATCTGGACCTAATTCAGTAATCTGTGCAAAATTATGTCTCAATCGGTCAAATATTGGCAGTATGTTGCTCAATTTTCATAAAATCGGACGAAACTATATATGGGAGATATATCTAAATATGAACCGATTTCAACAAAACTTGGCATATATTAATCCAGACCTAATCCAATACTCTATTCAAAATGTTGTCTCACTCGGACCAATATTGGGAGCTTGGTGCACCATTTAACTAAAATCGGACGATTTCAACAAAACGTCGCATACATCTACCTGGACCTAATTCAGTACACGAAACTATATATAGGAGCTATATCTGAATCTGGACCGATTTTCTCCAATTTCAATAGGGTTTGTCCTTGGGCCAAATAAGTGACATGTTCCAAATTTTATCCAAATCGGATCATTAATGAGACGGACGGACATGCATAAATCGACTCAGAAAGTGATTATAGGCATATTTTCAAAAGAGACCATGGGTCAATCTCGATTCCTTTTGCCTGTTACAAACATTTGCACAATGACATAATACTCTGTACTACAGTGTGGTGAAGGGTATATATATACATATATATATAATCCTCAGCCGATTTACGAAATATATCTCTTGTTTGAAAGGAAAAATACTACTCGTCAAAGGAAAGAAAGAATTTTTATAAAACAAATTTACGAAGTGATCCTGAAAATCCAAAGGTATTTTCGTGGTCCAGGGACTCCAACTAAACAGAATTGGTGCATCAGAACCCCTGAGTAATTATCGCACAGTCACCACATAATGCATCCCTAATTTCGCTATTTTAGAGAGCTTGGGCATGTTTTTTACAGCCAAATTGGCTGTAATGTTATGTTTTTCTCATTGAGTAGAAAATTCCTATACCAAAAATTATCATTATTGGCACAATTTTCCGATATGTCTCGTCGTGGCGATATCATCAGATCACCAAAATCATACGCTTTAACAATATTGGATTTTTTTGGGGTTGGCGAAATACCGCGTCTATGTAGATAAATCTTTAAACATTGGGCACTTAAAATCCATCCTGAGATACCGGCCATGAAGGTGACTGATATTGAAAATTTTTAATTGTGTGATTTGTCACCCTATAATAATCCGAAATATAAACTTACAGCTAATTCGGTTGAAAACGTGCCCAACATCATCAAAAATTGTGTGTTCCGTTATATGAGGGCTACCCCTAAACTTGAGTAAATCTTAATATTTCATAGTACAGAGATTGGTTAAACATTGGGAACCAAAAAATAACAAATTATATCAAGTCAAATGAATATCATGCCCAACAAACCCGAAATACCGAATTTTTCGGGGGTACCGTTATATGGGGTCTACTCCGAAATTTGGATCAATATTAACAAGTTTTGAAATAAATATGGGTGTTATATTTAAATTTGAACCGATTGAATTTAACGCATGTTATTCCATACTTATTTCGCTATACGATTCAAAATGTCTCAATAGAACAAACATTGGGTTTTAGATGCATAATTTCATGAAATCGGACGAATATATAGTAGTTATATCTAAATATTGATTTCCTTGCTATCAAACAATTTTTGGTTTAATGGCGCAGATGAAATCGGACGAAAATATGTATGGGAGCCATATCTAATTTCAAACCGATTTCTATGCTGGGTAAAGGTAATAGATTGTAGAAAGTTTGTTTGTAATGTATGATATTATAACATAAATTTTTAGCACAATTTTTTTCAATTTGATATTCAACATTTTCGAACTTAAACTAAGTTTGGTATATATTTTATCATGTGCAAAGTTTGGATAAAACTGTTACTCCTTTCGAGAGCTATCGTGGGCATCAGCCGGCCGGCGAACTTTTGTAAATCCATCCCAATTTGTCAGAAACGGATTTAGACCAAAGAAACATGGGGACTGTAACCAATATTTCGATGAGGCACATTTTTCCCATAGCAAAGTGTATATATCCGCATTAGTCATAAGGCCGAGTATGCCAAAGACTAAAATCTACAATGTACGAAATTCTAAGATATTGTACTAAATATTAAAATTTAGTCAGATTGCAAATTTTGGATCAGTATAAGTAAAATAGGGTTTATTATTTTATGAACGTTAATGCCAAAATTATAGGAGAACAATTTTATCCCATGGTATAGGTAGTAACCAAATTGTCAGCCACCATATGGTTAATACTGTTGATATTAGATTTCCTTCAAAATATCACAAGTTACAGAATATTTTCTACTATATAATAAACAAATCGTGATTAAAAATATGTCTAATTATTAAAATACAAAAGAATTGAACAAAAGCCTTAACCAAAAAGTTGAATACCAAAAGTCACAGTAACGTATACGTATGTATGTACGTAGTTATTGTGAGAACAACCTTCTGTGCCAAACAAAACCAAATTAGCATTTTCCTTAAACAACCATCATTAAAACGAAATGTAGTTTTTTATTAAATATATGTCGAAAATAATGTGAGGAGACTACGCAAAAAAGCTAAAAAAGAACAAATATTCAACCGTGACTGAAGACCATACTCCGATATCCCATAGGTAATGATCTTCAAGATGCGACGGCCACATATGAACAACGAAGATGCCATTCAACTTTTGGGGCTGGGACAAACAAACAGCTTAATATCCATATACAAGTCCGATGATGATCTCTGGCAACAGGTAAAGACAGCGTAAAGATCAACAACATCGCCATCGTCGTCATCATCAGCATCAGTATCACCATCTTTGTGGACTGACTGTCACAATGTCTACTGAAGTGGCCGCATGCAAGTTTCATGTTTTTCGCCTTTTTTGTACTCCCACAGATCTGCAAAGAGGACAGGTGTGCATACCATAGCTTAGCAATGTGAAATTGACAAAAACGAAGCGAAGACGAAACAACTGACATAGCTTGGGTGGAAACATCTTCAGAATCCCTCTCATTCATATCAGTCTTTTGGCAAATGAAATTAAAGATCAAGTTTGTGATTGCTGTAGGTATGATGATTGTAGCAGCGTCTTTGCACTGCAAAATGACATGGCCGGTTCCGATCATGTATGTCAGTTTTAATGTGTATGTGTCGAGCAACATATTGTCATTTAAATTACATTAATTTTTTTTGTTTTGTTTGGTATAAAAACATTGAAGCCAAATCCATCTAAAAAGTCACATGAGGTGGACGAAATTTCATCCGCACATATGAAATGGAATTTACCAAAAAAAGGGAAAAATAATGATGCAGAATAACTAAAAAACAAGACTTTCAGCCGGACCGAAATTTTTAGACCCTCCACAACGAGGTGTACATTCAATATTTCCTAAATCGGTCTGGGCTACTAAGGCTGGAAACTTCAATGTCTCGAAAATTAAGCCGAGCCCTTTGTAAGAGGACTATAAAAAATCCGAATCTGGAATCGAAAATGCAGCTGAAACTTTCAAATAAAAAACCAGTAAAGAATGTAGTAAAGTCGGACTGGGCCGACTATATTATACCCTTCACCACTTTCGGTATATCCTACATTCTACAGACGACGCGTTTTTGCTATATATCTATATCGGTACCGATATCAGGGAAACTTGTCAGAGACTAATTTATATTACTTCAGTACGTTGTGTCAATCGGTCTAGCTTTGGCAACATCATTCTAGACTTAATTCCGTACCCTACCAACCAAAATTCGTGCAAATCGAAAGATATATAGGGACTTTGGTACATAATTTACCTTAAATCGGGCGGATCTATATATTGGAGCTATATCTAAATCTGAACCGATTTTCACGAAACTTGGCAGACATCTTTCTAGACCTTATTTATTACGCTATGCTAAATTTTGTGCAAATCGCCAAATTTGGTGCACCATTTACCTTAAATCGGACGATAATATATATGGGAGCTATATCTAAATCTGAACCGATTTTTCCCAATTTCAATAGGGTTCGTTCTTGGGCCAAACAAATGAGCTGTGCCAAATTTCATTCAATTCGGATCATAAATGCGACCTGTACTTTGTTTACAATTTAACAAAAAATGCATAGTGAAACAATTTTAAGGAACCATGGGTCTATCTCGATTATTTTTGCCTGTTACAAACATATGCACAAATACATAATACCCTGTACCACAGTGTTGTGAAGGGAAACAATTTTTTGGGTCTCGAAAAACATGGCGATGAAAATATTGTTCACCCTTTACGAACTCGGAATGCTAATTACAGCCACTTCGGTGGGAAGATTCCGTTAAAACCTTCAAAATACCGAAACATGGGTTATATGGAAGCTATATCCAAACGTAGAACGATGTTGTTATACCCTGCAGAAATAGTATATAATGGGTGTAAGTAATTATCTGGTTGAAAAGGTCCCGCAGTGTTCTGGATCTACGACACTAGAGAGACTTATTCAAAGGATGACCTGTTATTAGTGAATCCAAAAGCAGGTTCATATTATTTCGATATACGAATTATATTTGGATGCGTATTTCAAAACATTTCCCCAAATAATTGGTTTATTACAAAATTGACTATTACGGATTTACTCTTTTCTTTACTGGTTGCCTTTTGTCACAAAACCCTAATATTCAGTCATAAAATTCAACGGCATTATATAAAACAAACGCATCGATCAATTTTGTTCCATGCTGCTTTGTCTGCTTCAATTTTATGAAGATGAAGACCCATTTGACAGAAATTCCTTTTATTCTGTGGTTATTCGACTCAATAATGTCCAAGATATTAATGGTCGTCCGTCTTCACATTAAAATGGGGGATGGACTCAAATGTTGTACGACAAACGTTCATTTAGTCCTTCTTACAGTTAAGAATTGAAGCAATATTGAACGGGCCAAGCAGCGATTACTTTACAGGCAATACGGTGAGAAATGCTGGTACAAACGTCGCCCCTGCTGCCTATTTCTTGTTGACATTTAACAATTGCCCAAATGATGGTTGAACATGTTTTCTGCCAAATTATGCAGCACTTGTTTGCAATGTTTAGTTTTGTTCGATTTGCTAGACGGCAGCACGGTGGTATGTAATGGGGAAAAAGTATATACACAAACATGAAATTATCTGCTTAAAGATAATTTCATGTTTGTGTATATGCCTATAAGAGTCCTTAACGATTTTCCACATTTTTAATATGCACTTGTATTTTTTTTCTTAAAAAAATGAGGAAATCGGCGAAAGTTTGAAACAAATCGAACTTGTATGTACTATACCCTTTACCGCTTTAGGTATTCCTATATGACCTAGAATCTTTGGTGCACCAACCGAACATGATCTACATATGAACCGACAAAATGTAATGTTAATCGGGTTGACTTAGCGATATTTAGGAATTCACATCCCCTTAGGTTTGTTATTTCGCGAAAGGTTTAGTTTCCCAGGAATTGTGTTCGGAAGCTTGAGAAGGCTGGGCAGTGGCACAAGAAATGTTGTAACGTTTCGCTGTCTTCTTCACACCCTCTATACCAATTACTCGCATTCAATCTTGTGTAAGTGGGCCTGCAGGCTGTTATGTCCTGTGAGAATACTGCTCAGTGTTCTGAATGCTTATTATACCCTTCACAACAATGTTGTCAGGGTATTACAGCATTGTGCAGCCCCAAGAGTATGTAACGCCGCGAAATATTGGTCCTAGACCCACCTTTAAGTATACCGATCGTCATATCTCAATTAGCTGAGTCGATCTAGACATGTGTGTCCGTCCGTCTGTCTGTCCGTCTGTCCATTATATTTTGTAAACACGATACAGGCCACAGCTATGGACCAATCTTCACGAAATTTTGCATGTATGATGGGTTCTGGCCAATGAAGACCCCTATTGTGTCAAATGGACCATGACTTTTGTGTGAAAAATTGCAAAATTTGTATTCTATAGATTTACCCCTGAAGGACAAAGACCCGAAAAATTGTTGGTACATCCAAGGGCAGTGGTTGACCTTTAAATTGATACCAAATATATGGTCGTATGGACTCAGATGTGGGAGTTACACTTAAATATTTATAGGTGCTTATGTATTCAGATATTATTTAGTATTTAGAGGGCGGAAATATCGCGCTGATAGCTTTAAAATGTTCCATGAATTTCCAGTTATGGTCAAGGATAACGCCTTCAATTTTCGGTGACGATCAGATAATTATATTGTGATGAAGTGGACCGAAAACTTAATTTTTTGTGTTTTTTCGAGTCGATCTATAGGCTCCAATGGGAATAAGATCACTACACAAGGGAAGGGAATCTGGACAAGTAATTAGAAGGGCTGTACTGAACATGATGGTCCAGATGGTTAAAAAATCGCGACATATTGCCCAAGCTCAGAATATATATCCACAGAAAGTTAGTTTTTCGTGAAAGTTGTGTAGGGTATCATATGGTCGGCCCGTCCGACTATACTGCTCCGCTCACTGGTTGTTATTCTCTTTTTGATCTTCCTATAAAATGTTTGTGTTTATCCCAGTCCCCTAGCTATTTCAAGGAATTTTGTGGGTTTCCGTTGCCCCTGACCTTAGTTCTAGACGTGTTGCCCTAAATGGTATGGCATTTTTTACATCTAACTCGGTACCCATATGTTTCGTATGAGATCATGCCGTGAGAAGTTATTAATGGTTTTTATACATTCTAATAAAGTTTTGTATTTATCTACTTTAGAGGTTATAGTTTTTATGCATTGTTTACTGTCTGTCATTATATTTATTATATTCTGAGTTTGCACTAAACCAGTTCTGACAATCCTTTATAGCCTGAATCTCCGCTTGTAGGATCGTATTGTGATCTGGTAAGGCGAAGTGAAATTTAGGTCTGTGTAACAATAGCTACCAGGGAGCTTGTTCGCGATCCCATGAGTCCCCGTCTGGTATGATAGTTTCACATGTTCTGACTACTCATATTTCAGGTATTAGGTCCGGCTCAAAATTACTAATTTTGGATCCGATTATGATCTGTAATATATTTTGATGCGGTTTTTTTGTCCGGTGTCGATGCCCCCCACTTTAAGTCTTAAAGCTGCGAAGGCCGCTTCATATCTTATTTGGACGACAATTGGATGTATGTACAATATAGTCTCCAAAACTCTTGTTTGTGTTAACCTCATTGTTCAACATATACCTAGCAGCATGTCCTTTGGACTTTCTGTAACGATTTTACATTATATTTGTTGTCCACTGCTGTCCACCGAGGCGTATGTTAGGATTGGTCTAATAACGCTCTTATAGATCCAGTGTATCATTTTTAGATTAAAAACCCTATTTAGAGCCTACAGCTCTTCTGCAAAAGGACCAGTTTATGTGGGCTTTATCTAACCGGTCCCGTATGTGGTCTTTCCATTTATGTTTTCTGTCTATGATCACCTCCAAATATTATATTTAACTTCAACTGATATGGTTATCGCTTTGTTCTGAAAGGTGGTTCTTCATCTTGTCCTCGGCCTCGCCCAATTATGGGCGACCGTTTCAACCTTCCTACACAACAAGTTAGGATTCCTTTTTCTCAGAAATATTATAACATCGTCTGCATAACAGACGGGTTCAAGTACCTCCTCAGCTATGGTCAATAAGAGACTATTGACAGTGGTAACCCACAGAAGCGGTGATAAAATTCCTCTCTGCGGAGTCCCATGATATTTATGTCTTGTTGGCTACAGTTTATCCATCTACTCTATTGTAAAGTCTTCGGACTTCTTTTCCTTTGTTTCGAAACCATGGATGGCCGGGTTTTACGAAGGCAAATTTTCTTTCCTTATAAACGTGCTATATAAAAATATTGACCCAGAGACGACATTTTCCATACCAATAGTTGGTTTGATTTTAAAAAATATGTGAGTCAAATTTTGGCAACCTGTGTCAAGTAGTTCGGCAGTTGAATATTTTATACCCAATATTTGGGCAAATACTTAAAATCGGGGTTTATATGAGGGATATCAGAAAACGTGGACCTACTCTGACAAGGATAGTTTGTGCACATTAAAAACTATGTGCCAAATTACTGCCAATTTATTGTAAAATGGAAATGATAGATAAAAAATACATTAAATCGGGTTAGACTATATGAAAACATGGATCCAGAGACCCCATTTTCCATACCAGTAATTGTTTAGATATAAAAAAAAAAACATGTGAGCCTGTATCAATAGGTTCAACTGTAAAATACTTTTTACCCAATATTTGTGTAAATACTCAGGTATTATTATAAAAAAAACAATTCATTTTAAAACGAGTTGATAATAGAAACCCGAAAATATGGCTTTAGATGATATAAACCAGTGAGCGGAGCAGTATAGTCGGACGGGGCCGACCATACGATACCCTACACAACTACCACGTAACTCAAATTTTCTGCGGATGTTTATTCCGAGCCTGGGCAATATTTCGTGATATTTGCATCCTCTTGCCCGATTAGAGATAAACAGCACCACTTTCTCACACTGACATATTTTCCGAATATTACGAGTATTCAGTACAGCTATTGTCCAGATTCCCTTCACCGTGGGTTGTGTTGTGATGTTCGGCTTTCATTTGTGGTCTATAGATCGACTCGAAAATAACAAAAAGCTATGTTTTCGGTCCACTTCATTCCAAAATTATTATCTGATCATCACCGAAAATTATAGGCGTTGTCCTTGACCATAACTGGAACCTCATGAAACATATCAAAGCGATCAGCGCTATGATCGGCTCTCTAGAGTAATAATGGGTTACTAAATAACATACAAATACGGAGATACCTGTAAATATTTAAGTGTAACTCCCACATCAGAGCACATGCAACAATATAATTGGTCTTAATTTGAAGGTCAACCACTCCTTTTGGATATAATATCAACTTTTCACCTTCAACCTTCAGGGGTAAATATATACGCTATAGAATACAAATTTTGTCATTTTTCACACAAAAGTCAGGGTCCATTTGACCCGCTAAATATTGACCGGTCTTTATCAAAAGAGACATGCTTATTCTTTGGCCCGACCCCCTTCTCCATGCAAAATTTCACGATGTTCGGGCCATTATTGCGGCCTGTGGAGCGACCAGAAAAACCGACAAAAATTTAGTATTTGGTCCATTTCATCCCCTAAATATTAAACGATCTTTCCCAAAAACAATAGGGGTCTTCATTGGCCAGAACCCATCCTACATGCAAAATTTCGTGAAGATTGGTCCATTACTGTGGCCTGTATCGTGTTTACAAACTTATAATGGACAGACGGACGGACGGACGGACACACATGTAAGATCGACTCAGCTACCCAATATTTGTGTATACTTAAAGGTATTAGGACCAATATTTCGCGGCGTTACAAACTTTTGGGGCTGCACAAAGCTATAATATCCTGACAACATAGTTGTGTAGGGTATAAATATATAGGGATTCAATATATACAATACCTAAACCTGCAATTTGACATCGGTCTTCCTATACGTCTAGGATCCCTGTGTTTCTAGTGAAGTACTTAAGACTTCCATTTACATCCTCTTAATTTATTTAGTATGCTTCCGTCGCATTTAATCTTTCCTAAATCTGACTAACGGCTGAGATGTTCATTAAGATGTTTTGCTTGGTCTTATCTACATTTGGGCCTCCTCATAACATTTTTTGTGTTCTTTCCAATTCAACCGTAATTCTATAGAATTTTCTGATATATTTTGCCCATAACCTCACAAGTTTAGTGTTGTTGACATCAATAGTATGTAAGTCCTCTACGTGAGGAAAGTTGGTGTTGTTAGTGTAGAGTTTTAATCCAGAGAGTGGACCAGTTTTATACTACGTTATAGTTTGAACCTCCCTCTGAAGGATCGTATTGTGATCCGACAGACGAAGTAAATTTTCAGTCACCGTTTCTTCAATAAAAAAACTTAAATTCCTGTTGTCCCTGCTCTTTTTCAAAATTCTTTTATAAACGGAGGAAACACATCTGTCTATAAAACTAACTAACACGATCCATTTTTAAAAATTGTTATTTAATTTTATATATTATAACTACATTCTTGAAATATCCTCTTTCAATGCACTGTACCTCTACATAATTGTCTGTTCATTCATTTGAAATTCCTGCAGCTATGCTGGCTACGGCTGCAAACCACTAAATGTCTACAACAACACTACCCAACAGATGATATGTGAGAAAAATAACGCAGGAGATGTAGAGTCCGTCGAAAGAAACATGACGAGTATTTTGTTTGCTATACTGTTTTTTATGATAAACACGGTTTAGCGATTGATCGCCCAACAAATTTTCATGAATGAAAACAAAATACATTTCTTCGATTCGAAAAAAAAGAAAACACAAGTTAGCCATTCAGCCAGTTAGGCTCGCATTGAAGCGAAAGGGAAGACAACGGTAAGATTGAAAACAGTCAACAACTGGATTTGACCATCCACCACTTACTTAATATGCTGCATTAAATATCCTCGATACACAGGAAGTTTAATGAAGGTGGATTGATTTGATTTTGAAAGCTGATGTCTGTGGTTGGTGCTGGAGGTGGTGGACGGTCGGGAGGGGGGTAATGGCGGTGTGTGTTGGTGCTGTTCCTGTTGTGGTATTTGATACCATTTCATTAAATTTATAACACAAAAAACAATGGTTCTGCATACCAATCAAACGGACAGGGCATTACTCACCATTTGAACAAATACTTTGGCAAGCTAATGTAGCAACGAATAACAAAAAGCAGTTGCTCCTGTTGCATTACTTATATTGAAACAGTTAAACTCCCCAATCAGGTTAGGGTTAGTGTTGTCGATTTTTAATTCGTGTATGGAGTAAATTTATGGCAAATCTAATTTTAGTTTACTTTATAAAGGACACTATAAGTTAAGGATTTTTCCATTACATAAATTAAATTGAGATGATGTGTATCTACCTTGTTTTAAAACGGTTCAGAATTAGGTATGACTCCCATATTATAAATTCGACCGCTATGATATAAATATTTAGTGTTGAAAATGGGATTGGCTTCTATACAACGGAACCGCCCGATTTTCTGTATATTCTGGGGTTTTGGTGGACATATGTATATACCAGAGAACATTTGAACTGGTGTTCCATTATGCCTTTATTCTCTGTCCAGTATCAGAGTTTACCAGAAGCTTTGATTGAGGATCCGATTGTAGCCTTAATATATTTTTGTGCAGCGTATAGTGTCCTATATCGATCAGCTTGTTCAAAGGTTTAAGTCTTAAATCTGCGACGGATGTTGTCAATAGGATTTACATAAAATGTAGTCTCCAAAGGTCTAGTTGGTTTTGTCCCACATATACCTAGGCAGCATATTCTTAAGACTTTAACAAATTGCACCAAATTTAGTACACATTAGTACGAATTTCCAAAACTTCCTACATACCCAAATCCTACACACCAACAATGATCCTAACTCAAAATTTCAGGATCACACCTCTATCGGTTCACCCAAAATTCAAATTGTACCAAATTTAGTACCTATAAGTATGAATTTACGAAACTACATTTATACTCCAAAAGTAACCCTATTTCCAAAATTCAGTGTTTCAGCTCAGCAGTCAGTCCGTGAATCAGTCAGTCAGTTAGTGAATCAGTCAGTCAATCACTTTACTCTTTAGTGTAGATTTGAACCCTCTATGAAGAAATATATTGAAATCTTTGGTTTGCAAAATGGTCATTTAATATTTTAAAATCTAAAATGTCCCTTTTCAATTAGGGCATCCCTATATTTGGCCGAATGGATGCTCCTATATTGAAGGAACGAATGGATGTTCATATTTCTTGATTTCTTTTTTGTTTGTGTCTACAAATAAATATCTCCTACAAAAGCTAACACAAACTTGCCAAGTGCAAAAGCAAAATGATGCTCATGCATTATGTATGCATGTGTCTGTACAATGCTCTACTTCATGTGGCCAGTTGGCAGGAATAAAAAATAAAAAAGACTACCACACTACAACGTTCCATAAAGAAATGTTTCAAAGTCAAACTTGATCAACCACTGGGAATCGTTCGGAATATTTGCCCACAAGAAATCAATTGCAATGCAACGGCAACAAGGAACGACATATCAGTGCTCGCCAACATCATCTCTCATTCAAACATTCACTCATTGCATCCATTCATTCATGCAAGCTACCGCCTTTATTCATTCGTACATCCGTTTGTTGTTTTTTTCTCTTTAAAATTTCCCATTCTTGAAATCGCTCATTGAGTAGTTCATTCATAAGCTTCCCTGTTCTTACATCATTGAAGCCATCAATTTTGCAGCAATGGAATGTTATGTGGAAAATGTGTCTTTGTACACGTTTGAATGTCTAACTTTTACAATGGTGTTCGACGAAAACTGTAACATGTAAGAAGGAAAACAAAGTTCGAAAAAAGGAAAACAAAAAAATCGGCTATTATTCAAAGTGAGCATATTAGTAACATTGTTACAACAACCTTTGGAGAATTCTACAGATTAAACAATTGTCTGTGATGGTTGGTTATCGGAGAAAATTTACAGGTAATTTTGTGTGAAGACAATTTCGTCATTACTCGTATCTTTATAATTACAATATACCTACATATAAGGAAATTCCCGATATGTTTTTAACATTTACCAACCGAATTGGCTGGAATTTGAAATTTTAAGCTCTTCTAGTACGTTTACATTTAACCGGATTTCGTTAACCCAGTGGGTTTCAATTGTCAATTCCTTTGCATATATGTCAAATAAATCCTCATAAAGTAGGTTAATCCAGTAAAAATGTTCTAATGTACATGCCGTTTTAGTTATATATCCATATGAAAAATTGAAATCTATGTGTCTCGCAAAAAAACTATGATATTCGGAAGTGAATAATCCACGTTTTTACAAAAAAATTGGAACGGTTTTAAATCAACGCGTCTATAATTTGGTATGTTGAATTTTAATTTGGTGAAACATCTTCCTACCAAAAATTGATCCATTTTTAAGGATATAAAATTTGAAGTCGATTTAGCCATGTCCGTCTGCTGATCGTCTGATTGCAATATTTAAGGAAGAGCCTAGAATGTTTAGTATTGCAAATGGGAGTTTGCTGTAATTTAGAATTTTGGGTTCACATTGCATAGCACATCTCCGTAATAAAAATAATTAACATTGACCAAACTTTTAGGGAAGCCCCCACACATCTTCGGTATTTAGGGGGTTCTGACACGTTTTTCAACCGAATTAGCTGAAAATTTTCTCCGTTTATTTATTATTATTATTGTACAAAATTTGAGTGTAGCCCCATTATAACGGTATCACCACCATATAAAAACGCTAGGCCTCCTATTAGGAAATCATATTTTCTCACGTCTTTATCGGTATATTCAAGATCCTTTCATAACATGAGTTTTCTCTAGGAGCTCTCCATTAATTGTAAATATTTTGAATGTCATACAAATGCTGGAGCGTATAAAACATTGGCCGAATATGAATGTTGTACGAAGGTTCGGAAACTTCTTAGCCTATCAATGAAAGAGAATAGTTAGTTTTTCAAAAATATTGCTATTTTTTAATTTAATCTCTTGAAACTTTCATACTCTTAGTGCAACGCTTTTCTAGCAATTCTAACCCTTGATTAAAATAATTTTCCTCAAGGTCTTCAAAATAGTGCGTTACAACTGTAATGCATCTTCATTTGAGGTAAAACGCTTGCCAGCAATTTTTTTTTTTAGTTTTGGGAACAGATAATAGCCTCTGGGAGCTAAAACAGGTGGGTGGTCAAGCAACTCGTACTTTAATTCGTTGAAATTAGCCATTGTTAAAACAATCTTTGGCGCTGGTGCGTTGTCTTGATGAAAAATATTTGTTTTGTGTTGTAGGCCAGACGTTTTTCTCGAATTTGTACATTTAATTGATCTAAAAGTACAATGAATTTATTGTTTTACCCTTTTACAGATAGTCAATCAATTACAATTTCTGTTGCTGTTTTTGGACGTCCACTACGTGTTTCATTTTCAATGCTTGTAAGACCACGTTTAAATTCAGCAACCTAATTTTTTACTGTTGCATATGAAGGAGCACTTTCACCTAACACATTCACGTATCATTATGAATTTCTTGTCCCGATAAACTTTTTTTATGTAAATATTTAATGATAGCACGCATTTCTATTTTTTTCCATTGTAAAAAAAATGCGGATGAGTCTTTTTTGAACAATTGTTTCTATATGTTTTAACTTTTTCTATTTATACCGCGCTTTTTGTGCTAGGCTAAGAAGTTTCCGAAGTACCCTCGTATTTGTCGTGAATTGTAACTGGGAAACTTAACTAAGGTGACTATACGTACTTTTTGGAGGACAATGATCTATTTTAGCTGACTGTCATTTTGAAAACATGGATCCAGAGACCCAAATTTTATACCCTTCACCACACTGTGGTACAGGGTATTATGTCTTTGTGCATATGTTTGTAACAGGCAAAAGGAAACGAGATGGACACATGGTTCCTTTTGAGAATGTATCACTTTTGTGATTTATGATCCATGTATTTTTGTGAACAAAGTACTGGTCGCATTTATGATCCGACTTGGATGACATTTGGCACGGCTTACTTATTTGGCCCAAGGACGAACCCTATTGAAATTGGGAAAAATCGGTTCAGATTTAGATATATCTCCTATATATATTTTCGTCCGATTTAAGGTAAATGGTGTACCAAAGCCCCTTAATATCTTTCGGTTTGGATGAAATTTGGCACAGCGTAATGAATTAGGTCTAAAATGATGTGTGTTAAGTTTCCTGAAATCGTTTCAGATTAAGATATAGCTTCTATATCTGACCAAATGAAAAATTTAGTATCGGTTGCAGAATGACATGTTTATGGATCCGATTGCATTTTACTGGTCCTTTGAAAATGCGACGTCTATTAGGATTCATCTGTTGAATATACCCAAAATGGTGAAGGATATCATATAGTCGGCCCCGTCCGTCTTTACTACTTTCCTTACTGGTTAATTCCAGTATTCGTTTTGATATAAAAAACATGTCAGCCAACTTTAGGCAAGCTACACCAATTGATTTGGTAGTTGAAGAGTTTATACCCAATATTTGCGTAAATATTCGAATATTTTTTACCCACGTGTTTAAAGTATTATAAAACTTTCCATTTTGAATCGATTTGACAACAGAAGCCCAGAAATAGGGTGTAAGATCAGAATATGAAATTAAAAACATGTTATTGAAATTGTTTACATTGTTCTCAAATTCCTGTACATATTTCCAAATATATACAATAACTCCTTTCGGAAAATTTTAAGTATAAACCCACTATATATGGATATCGCTCAAATTTAGATGTATCCCCCTTAAAAGGGGAACAGCAAGTCCTACAAAAAATTAAAAACATAGTTTATTAATAAATATTTAAATGAAAACAATCCGCTCATAATACCTAACCAAAATCCGCCAAATTACTTTCAACAAGTTTTACTAAGTGTTTGGCAAATAAATGTCAAGTCATTACAAATAATCTGTACAAATTGCCAAAAAAAAAGAAAGAAAACATTTTACCACACACAACAAACAAGCCACAAAAACCGATGATTTATAATATTTGTGTAAGTCAGGCAAAAAATTAACACCCAAAAGTTTGCTTCACTTCTAATTGGAACAAAAACAAAACACATTCTCATGCTGGCATTAAGAAAGTTGAGGAGTAAGTAAGTCTTCATAATACCATTTAAGAGATTTTTAAAACAAACATTCGAGGACACCCACTAAAATCTTGTATAACGTCTGAACGACACTTAAGTGGCGAATGATAGCAAGTTCTGTTGTTCTTTGTCAAATACGAAGTGAAACATTGTGCTGAAGACAATCCTTGCCTCAGGCCACATTATGAAGTGGGAGGAATAGCGACAAAAATGTGGCAGCAACATCAAATCTTCAATTCATAAGAAATCGTGGAAGGAAATTTATGAAATGCAATATCACAGTCAACCTACCACTGAACATTGGACAGTGGGTTTAAGAAAAAATATACTTCTTAATAGTTTTAGTTAAATGGAAAATAAATGCAAATATTATCACGAAATGACCATAGTGTCAAGATAATTCGATGATATAGTTTACGAACAGCAAAGAGCTGATTAAAGTTCAATGGACAGACTTATATTTCGTCTTAGAGTGCGGATATCGTAACCTTATTTGCTTCTCAATGGAAACTCAAAATACAAATGTTTAAAATGTTATTTTCAAACCGTTACAGTAAAAATAGTGTTAAAAGTAATACGTAATACTTAAGACTATAATGTATTGTCTAAATTTACAATAACATTTGTATTCACCGCCATATTTTATCAAAATCTCTAAAAAACGATGTTTATATTAAGCACAGCATTAAAAGTATCAAGGTGTATATAACCTCTTCCCTAACCCTTCGTGGCCCAATGTTGCCCACAGGCAACAAAATGTTTTACAGCTCATATTTAATATGAAGCTAGTAAAAATATATTGTATGAATATCAGGACCTGATTATGGTCGACACATATCAAAAGAAAAATCAAAAAAATTCAAATTTTTAATAAAGTTATGATCTTTTCAATATAGAGAAGAGGGTAAATTTGTGTACAGTACTAATTTGTGTATACAGTCCAAATTATTTAACCATTTATAGCCCAATGTTGCCCACAGGCAACAAAATGTTTTAGAGCTTATATTTAATACGAAGCAAGTAAATGTATATTTTTTGTTAAGAGCAGATTATGGACGAAACATATAAAAAAATCTAAAAAATTCAAAATTTTGGTCAAGTTATACGTTTTTCAATGCATAGATGAGTGCAAAAATATGTACAGTACCAAAATTGTGTATACCGTCCAAAATATTTAAATCGCTTGGTATTCGAAATGTACGAATTCTACCTTCTAAATTGCTGTTGAGTCTTGTAAAAAAGGACCTAAAGAATAATTAAAAGTGATTTTTTCGTCGATATAGCAATTGGTTTTATTGATATTAGTCTTTTATATTTCGGAAGGAAGGTACTGTATCTGCCGAATGCAAGGATGTAGCGACGTCAAATTTTGTTCATGTCCTATTTAGGATACTTACATTAAAACTATGCACAGAAAACAGTTCTATTGTCACGGGTAAAAATTAGGGCCACAAAGGGTTAAATCGCTTCGTATTCAAATTGTCCGTGAATATATAGAATAATTTAAAATGATTTTTCTGTAGATTTTGCATTTGGTTTTCTTGATATTGGATTTTATTTTTTCCGAAAGAATGTACTGTATCTCCCGAATGCAAGGATGTAGCGATATCAAATTTTGTGCATATCCTATTTAGGATAGTTGCATTAAATCTGTGAACATGTTTGCGGAAAAAATTCGGGGCTCAAATGGTTAAAAACAATACTCTCACCCACTGTTTGTGAATCAATCATACATACCACCTCCAACAGCAACAAATTTCAAGAGCAGGCGACAAATTCATTTTCCAAATAACAATTCAAAAAAAAAAAAAAAAAACAAAACAAGAACAAGAACAACCACAACCACAACAACAAAACGAAAACAAAACACTTAAGAAAGTTAATTTGTGTTTAAAACGTTTGTTAAGACCATTGAAATGTTAAACGAGGACCATTCACCATCTAAGTGTTATTTTAAAGAATCTTTACGTTTTTCCGTTTGACAAAAAATAAAATGAATGCCAACACGCGACACAAGTCATTATGCCACAGGCAGACAACAGCTATAGGAACACTCCAAAGTCAAACAGTCACTGTCGACATTGTCGAGTGTGGGAGTCATTTGGAAGAAGTTAGAGGATGAAAATTTAAACTGACTAACAAAAAGCGAAGGTGGCAAGAAAAACAGTTGACATTTTGCACAAAGTACAACAGCAATTTTATAAGATGTTTATTTAAAAGACAAGTAAGAGTATTCTATTTTAACCCATTGAGGGCATATTCATATTTCTAGAATATAATACACCATTTACACTAGAGGCCATTTTAGCCATGTCCGTCCGTATGTAGTAACAAATAAAAAGGTCGAACTTTTTATACCCTTCACTATAAGTGTGAAGATATTTTTGGTAGTGAGATTTGACAGTCAATGATAATGAAAAATAAAGTAGTAAAGTCTGACGGGGCCGACTATATGATACCCTTCACCACTTTGGGTATATTCAACAGATGGGATCCTAACAGACGTCGCATTTTTTGAAGGACCATTAACATGAAATTAAGCATTTCATTCACGAAATTTAACACACGCCGTGCATTATTTACCGAAAATCGGACGAAAATATATATGGAAGCTTTATCTAAATCTGAACCGATTTTCACGAAATTTAACACACATCTTTCTAGACTGTACACAGTACGCTATGTCAAATTTCGTGCAAATCGTAGGATATATTGGGACTTTGGTGCATTATTTACGGAAAATCGGACGAAAATATATATGGGAGCTATATCTAAATCTGAACCAATTTTCGCGAAATTTAACACACATCGTTCTAGATTTAATTCAAAATGCTAGAACCATTTATATGAAATCGGACGAAAATATATATGGGAGCTGTATCTAAATCTGAACGGATTTTTTCCAATAGGGTTGGTCCTTGGGCCAAATAAGTGAACTGTGCCAAATTTCATTAAAATTGGATCACAAATGCGACATGCATAAATCGACTAAAAAGATGATTCTATGCATATTCGCAAAAGGAACCATAGGTCTATCTCGAGTCCTTTTGTCTGTTACAAACATATGCACAAAAACATAATACCCTGTACCACAGTGTGGTGAAGGTTATAAATACCAAATTACAGCCAATATAGTTGGAAAACCTCCCCAATTTAGCTTTTGCAAATCTTAGTGGGTAGAAAGAGACCTAGAGAAGATATCACCACTAAAAATAACATATAAATATAAATTGTCCTTCCAACAGCCACCCACATCGTTCCTGATATCTGGACAATGGACAGGGGGCTCCGGTACAGAAACCAAACAAGGATACCAGCAAAGGTGAATGACACAGGTTGATCTCACTTTTGTCGCCAGTAGCGAAAGCTTTTGGGGCATTGATCCTCCCTAGTATTAGGGATGTATATCCAGTTGCGGATCATAACAATAGGTATCGCAAGCAACACTCTGCAACAACACCCCATGACCACACACTATAAATTCAAACTC
The DNA here is from genome assembly GCF_032173495.1 of Musca vetustissima. NCBI lineage: Eukaryota > Metazoa > Arthropoda > Insecta > Diptera > Muscidae > Musca > Musca vetustissima. The sequence goes on from NW_026874431.1 coordinate 29,688, forward strand.
CGTAGTGTGAGCAGAGTTCCGCAGGTTGAGGTGATATATTCTGAGCTGTTTACGGTGCATCTAACATAAGACGGAAACTCGACGTCGAAAAGCTGTAAACACAACAAGTAGCAGAAGGCTACTCCAAACAATTTACCAACTTGCTAGTCGAAATTACTCCTTGTCCCGATAATAATATACACTGCAGTAAAAGCAAGACTTGGGTACCATCAAGAAACCCATGGTACGATCAGGAGTGTCGTAATGCTACTGAGGTGAAAAAATCAGCCAATAGGGCATCCCAGCAAACAGTAGCAACATGCAATGCGAGAGAGAATTATCGGAAGAAAAGGAGAGAGGAAAAAGAAGAAAGACGTGAACGTGAGCAAATCGACAGAATGAAGTCCTAAAATGTTACCAACGAGCAAAAAACCAAACCGAAGGCTTTGATGCAGGCACAACCTCTGTGGAGAAGAAGAAGGCAACCTGTTGATAGTTACAGAAAGCGTGTTGAGGATATGGAAAGATCATTGTATACCACCTAGCCAAGGCGTGGCAATAGCAATAAATCGGTTGAAGAATAATAAAGCAACAGGTGCCAACAGATTACCAGCCGGTGATCGGTGGTCAGATGCTGCACCAACTGAACTGAACTTCCGCATCTTGTGTCCCGTCTCCTTCCCATCGCATGTAAAGTACTATCTAGCGAGCTGTGTGAACGACGGAAGCCAATAGTCAATTATATTATTGGATCTTATCAATGCGGCTTCAGACCTGGCAAATCCACTATAGACCAGATTTTCACACTGCGCCAAATCCTGGAATAGACACACGAAAAACACATCGACACATTCCACCTATTGTTGGACTATAAAACCGCATTCGACTGCCTAATCCTCTCAGATGTGTTTTAAGCCATGTTTTCGTTCGGCATTCCTGCAAAATTTATACGGCTATACAAGATAACTTTAAATGGCACCTCTCGGATCCATTCTATACCAAACGATGATTCAGACAATGTAACAGTGTGTAATGTGACTTTTTGAATATCCTGCTGGAAAAGGTCGTATGAGATACAAAGGTTAACCGAAATAATACTCTGTACACCAAACGGATCATGTTATGCGCCTACGCCGATGACATCGACATAATATACCTCGGTACCGCCATAAATAAAACTAATGACATCTGTTTTGAAAGTCGTAGAAGAATAGTGTTGGGCAACAAAAGCTCTTGCCAGACCAAACCCACACTCTACAAGACGCTGGCACTACCCTTTCTAGTGTATGGATATGAAGCATGGGTACTTGCACAAACGGATGAGTTAGCTTTTGGTTGTTTGAGAGACGGTGAATATCGCCGTCGATTGTACCATCTATTCTCGGACATCGATATAGTCAGACGTATCGAGCTGCAGCTACCACGGTGACCAACTGATGGTTCACGCTGAAGAGGAAGGCCACGAATTCGATGGAAAGATCATATGGAAGACAACATTAGGAATCATGGTCTTTCAAATAGGAAAAGCTGCGCACAAGACGGACGCGTCAGGAAATGTTTTTTATTCTCGGTTTATGGAGCAAATGTTCTGTCGCCAGCCAGCTATGTAAGTAACATAAACGAAACTATATATGGGAGTTTTATGTAAAGCTGAACCAATTTTTCCTAATTGCAATCTCAAACTCTTCTCATGTGGCCAATTTTTAAATATCGCAATTCAATTAAAACTATATCCTTTCTAAATCCCATTACTCACATAATGGGTTATTGTTTGGGAAACGATAAAATAACCAACAACAAAATGAACAACAAAAAAAAAATCTCACAAAGTGTTGGTGTTTGGGGATGATTACTATGACTTTGACTTTGGCACAAATTATGCAAATTTGAATATGTCACACAAACGAACAGACAGACATACAGTCAGACAATGTGGTGAGCACAAAAAAAAAAACGAAAGACCCAGCCACTCAGTCTGTCACTGCTGCCGATCAACATTCTGCTCTGCTTTGAAGCAGCAGACGCAACATATAAATTGTGAGGATTTTGTTGGCTGAATGGTGTTGCATGCAACGACAATGGCAAATTGTGGGTGTTTATTACGTATGAACGAGTGAGTTGCGAGTAGAGTCGATGACTACGAGTGTCTACGAATATGACTGAGTCTTTGGCTATATCGTCTCGTTGCCGTACATACGAAAAAGGCAACAGACACAATGCAGTACTATAAACAATTGTGAATTGTATCATAAAATAGAGTCATCGTCTATTTATGCAGCACATCAACACCACCACCAACAACAACACAGCATCCTCAGCTACGGAAACAACGCCAATGACACGAAACTTTATGTTGTCAGTGTTTGAAATGGTTCGCTGAAGACAGTATTTTGAAATTGGACGAAATGAATTAACTCCGCAATCGATGGAGCTGTTATTGGAATGTGGTATTCATGGAGGAATTCGCACCAAACGTTCAGTATAAATCCATGTTCTGACAAAGCTGCTTTAAACAGAACCCGACCAATTTTATCTATTTTTATGGTTTTTGTTTTTGTACTATTTACACGGTGTATGTGAGCATTGGTAAAACTTCCCAACAGGAGGCGATGATGAGCTTCGAAACATTCGAAAAAAAACTTCAGAAGCTGATGAAGAGCTTTGAAGACTGAAGGGTGAAAGAACTTATTTCTGAAGCTAACTGTATGCCAGCATGACAGGGAAAATTTGGCTTGACCACCTGAATACAAACAGTTTACCGTAAAATAAATTGTGAGCGCTAGTTAAACCCTAGAATTCAGAATGACTATCAACCTGGCGTTTAATATTCAGACCTGCCAGAATGCCGACCAGACCGGTAATCAGTGGATACGAAAATCATACCCGTCCATCGGCACAACCAAATGTTGTCGATGAAGTCCCTGATTGGGTATAAGCATCATTCCCAGCCATTGAAAAATATATAGTATTCCCCTATGGTCTAGATATATACAGGTCCAAAGGTAGAAGCGTGAGCCACCAGGTCAAAATTCCTATCAGACATGTCTGAATATGACTTATATATCCACATCCACAGCAGTAGAGGACCAGCAGCAACTTAGACCAAAACAAGTTGGTTTAACGGCCTCCATTTCTACAGAGCCCGAATTGATGACATTATACTTAACACATGCCCATGATATTCTTTTTCTTAACTCGAATTTTTGAAACGTTTCCGAACACTGTAACCATGCATGTTTATTATGCAGCATTTTGTGCAACTGTAGAGTATTTTAAAAGGTATTTATCTATGAAATTAAGTTAAATGTGCAATTTGTCAACGCTTTAAACCATTGACAAGTACAGACACTTCAGCGAGCGGGCGAGCACACGCACTCGCACTGGCACACCGTGACAGATTTTGTTGAAAGTACAACAACGTCATATTCGTATATGTGACGTTTATTAAATACAATTTATGCCGAATTATTAGTATGACTTTTATGTGACATATTTTATGTTTACCTTTTTTTATGCAGTTGTTGTTCTTGTCACCTTTACTGGGTGAATGACAGCAATACAATGAACGTTGTTGCACTCACTCTTTTTAGTAGGTGTAAACGATGACTTTTGTCATTGTAGGAGGAGAGATTCAAACAAGTTGGATAATAAATAATTTAAACTCTGATTATAAGAGATGGTGAACGTTGAGATTAACTGCCATAGAATATATTCTGTGATGTGATGATGCTATTTTATACCATTGGAGAGGTAGTTATGAATCTTGAATGATGACATATAGTGGGTGGATGTAAAATATAATTTCCTTATTGTTCGCGGTGTGGGTGAGATAATTCGATAATTAAGTTATCACTATTTAGATGTGCATGAAAGAATAGTGTTGAAGTTTTGCATACAAAACATTATCATAGAGTATTTAAAATGATAATGTATAATTCTAAAGCATAATCTTAGATATTCATGGCATTTATTTCACAAAAAGTTTAAGGCCTAAAATAAAAAAACAAGTGAAAAAGCGTTAAGTTCGGCCGGGCCGAACTTTGGATACCCTCCATCATAGTTATACTGACAGATACATGCAATGAAAATATAGAGAACATACCAAAAAGTGGGCATATACCGATAATTCTACAAACCGGTTTGTGTAAACCATTATGTACACCAAATACAAACCTCAGCAATTTTAATGGGGATTTTTCCTAAAATCTGTAAGATCCAAAAATTGGACTGATACTGATAACGCATGGTAGAGTATAAAATCCTCAAACTACTGTAATTTGGATTACAAAGGGTATGCCTAAAGGGGGACCAATATTGATTACATGGTGTAGGAAATAGTCAATATTTGGGGATATCATTATATGAGGGCTATGCCTAATTAATGACCGGTATATACCAATTTTGAACCCAATATTTTAATTGTTTATCTCAATTCTTTCCTTCAGGAGGTATCACTATATTGAGGAGATGCCTAAATGTCTACCGATATATTTCATTTGTAAGGTAAAAATTGACTATTCCCCGTAACGACTACCCAACCGCAACACACGGAACAAATCATATAACTATTTTAATATAAAAAGGGGGTTATATGGGGACTACCCCTAAAAGGAGTGAATATTAATAATTTTTGGTGGGGAGATTTGTTACCATATAGAACTACAAAATACCAAATTTCAGCGAATTCGGTTGGGGGATACCCTTATATGGAGGCTACCCGAAAAATTGACCTATATTTATAATTTTTAGTATAGAGATTTGCTACCCAATAAGAACTCAAAGTACCGAATTTTAGCGAATTCGGTCGAAAAATGCGATCAAACCCCCTAAAATACCGCATAATTGGGGGTACCCTTATATGGGAGCTATCCCAAAATATGGACCCCAAAATACGGAAAATTTGGGGGTACCTTTATGTGGGAGCTATGCCTAAACGTGGACCGATAAAGCCCATCTTCGAACTTGACCTGCCTGCAGACAAAAGAAAAAAAAATTTTGGCAATCTATCTCAATTCGTTTAGACGCTAGAGTGATTAAAACAGACAGACGGACATGGCTATATCGTCATAGAATTTTACACTGATCATGAATATAGGGTCGGAAATGATTATTTCGATGAGATACAAACGGAAAAACAAAACTAATATACCCTCCATACTATGGTGGTGGGTATAAAAATAAAAAAATTAAGTTAAATTTTTTTTTTATACTCTACACATCTAAAGTATTATGTTTGCGTGACCCCAAGAGTTTTAATGCCTATTGATCGTTACATTTCGACTATGTGAATCGATCTACCTATATAAATTGTAATCAAAGTTATGAATTAATCATCACAAAATTTGTTATGTAGATTTAGTTCTGGCATCATTGACATATTTAAGGGAGGAATGGACCAGTAACTCTGAGTCCATGAATTCAGTCAACTATTACGTACGTGATTAGTAATGCTTTTCGCTTCCACGGATATGCATAAAAGATTAATCGGTTTATTAAAATCGGTACAAAAATCTCCCACTTTATTAACGGGTTTGGCACAATGCGATCTCTTTACTCTTTACGATAAATATTTCTGTACTATCTTATAGTACGTGTTACTATAAGATAGAATTTCACAGTTACTAACTGTGAAATTCTGTAAAGAAAAAGGGAAGAAAAGAGAACAGAATTAGATAAAATCATTAAGGAAAGTAGTAAAGTCGGACTTGGCCGACTATATAATACTCTTCACCACTTTGTGTATATTCTACATATGTATCCTAACAGACGTCGCCTTTTTGAAGGAACATTGAAATAAAATTAAACGAACTTAAATATGTGATCTTTATCTACATCTAAACCGACAAACATCAATCCCTACACATGGCATTCTGCAAACTATGCTAAATTTTGTAAATCGATTTAAAGCAAACTTGGCACACACTATTTGGTATGCTGCATGGTTTTATCTCAATCAGACATCCATTGTTTACTTGGTGTACAATTAACATGAATAGGTCTAAATTATATATGGAAGCTATACTATATATCTGAACCGATGTAAAGGAAACATGCCAGAGTATAATTTATATTAACTTCAGTACGTTGTGTCAATCGGCCTACCTACGGATCTTTAGTGCACCATTTACTTAGGAGGTGTATGTAAATCTGAATCGATTTTCACGAAACTTAACACGCAACATTCTAGATTGAATTCTGTAGGATATACCAAATTTCGTGCAAATCGAAAGATTTGCAGGGATCTGCATCAAATCGGACAAAAAATATATATGGGAGCTATATATAAATCTGAAACGATTTTCACCAATTTCAATAAGGTCAAATAACTGAGCTGTGCCAAATTTCATCCAAATCGGATTTTAAATGCGATGCATAACGGATGCATAAATCGACTCGCATATTCTCAAAACAAACCATGGGTCTATCTCGACTCCTTTACACAGGCCACCACCACAGTGTGGTGAAGGATATAATAAACGTTAGGAAAGTAAACACCCACATATCTATGCCTTCTGCAGGCCAAAATTGGACAGCGACATAGGAGATGTTCAGTCACCCCCGTCTCTCCCCGTCCTATATATAGGTGTGCCCAGTAATAACTCCCACCATTACGACTATTTCAGCATTACTGGGGTTCTGCAGTGAGTTAGTTCTTTGTCTTGTAGGCTCGAGGTTTTTACATGGCTTATTTTTTGGTAGATGTTTTTAAAGAGTTCTAAAAATTTTATAAACAACTAAAATTTTAACATCACTACTGAATGAAACTGTTGACATAGCCATTTAAGGAATATCTTATTTTGTGCAAGAATTAGCACAAAAATAAAACCTTGCATTCCAAATTTCATAGCTAAATTAATCGAAATTAACATGTCCAATACAAATCGAAAAACTGCAGTAGCATCATGGTAAAAATAAACGCAAATTTCTATAACACCCTAAAAAAGCCTAATGTTTTAGCAATAAATGTTTGAAATCGATGTGCTAAGCCAAAGTATCATTGATGGACATATTCTCCCATTGGAGATACACTAAAAGAAATTTGGAATTAAATACTTCAAAAATTAAGGGTGACAAACATCCTAATCCAATCCTCTTCAAAACATGTCATTAGTGTTCATTAAATTTAAAATTATTTATCTCATGGTGGAAAGTATGAAGTTTTAGACTGGGCCCCATTTTATTAATTTAGTTCACAGTGTCTGAACTTCATTCACCAATGCCAATGTTATTGGTACTAAATACTTTCATTGCTAGTCTATGTCCTAGGCATTTGTAATGTTGCCACACCACAACGACAATATGTTGCACATAACAAAATGTGCCAAATGCAACGCAACGCAATGCCACATTCTATTCGAATCCTATCGCATCACACTTCTATTGAAAACACATCGAAATCTTTTATAGCTGCAATAAATCTAGCAAGTGTCAAATAGTTCTGTGGCGTGTAAACAAAAACAAAACAACAACATGAAATAATACTCCTTGAAGCGAATTCAATTACCGAAAATAGCAAAAGAATCCCTCTTAGGCGGCGGAGGCCAACATTGGCAAATAAACACACACACACGAAAAAAATCTAAAAACAAACGAAACGACAGACATTGGAATTGAAAATATACTTAGTTGTTGTTGTTTGTTTCTAATGATTGGCGTTTGGAAAAACAATAAAAGGATATGTGGCGAGTGAAATGTGGATTTTTTCTCTTGACACTGAATTTTTGCCGTCGAAAATATTTGCAGGTTTCAAATAGAATTTCTTTAAAAAATAAATCCATTGCAATCTAAGATATCTGTATATTGAACTTATTCTTTTAATCCGTTTATTTTAATTGGTAGGAATTATGAAAGATGCGTAGACTGATGGAATTGAAAAATATGTATTATTCAAATTAAAATCGTTCCAAACATTGTTCGGAAAGTAATTTCGTTTTTTGCGTCACAGGACTTAATTACGTTTTTCCGAACCAACTTCACACTTAAGCCGCATAACCATTTTTAGCTCTTGAGAGCTGATATTATAAGGCTTGTGTGTGAAAAAGTTTTATTAATTATACGCAGTAGTTTTTGGTTGGTGCCCTTTTAAATATGGAGATCAATAAGCAGCATTTTTGTCCTATTTTACTTTTCTATTTCAGAAAGGGTAATTCTGATGTCCAAGTGAGAAAAAATTGACGGATGTGTATGTAGAACGCATGTTTACAGTACGACAGGCCCAGAACTGGTTTGAAGATGCACCACGGTCGGGAAGGCCAGTCCAAAAATGCATATGGAAATTCATGTCAGCTAGAGGCGCGGGGAAATTTACCCTTATAGAATCCACAATGGATCGGTATGGTCATTTAAATATTATATTTAAAAGAGCAATTTGAAGCAAAGTGCAAAGCAATTATCACGGAAAAAATGTAGAGTATGAATGTGTACGATTACTGTTTCTAGCAGGTGTATTTCCAAAATTTAATTATTAGTAAAACCACAACTTCCACATCAACTATTTTGTTAAACCCCACCAGTTATCAAGCTTTCGATTTGTAACGCATAAATATTTGGGTCCTCCTTTCATATTATTGTAAATTCCACCATATCCAAATCAAATGGCGCATTTTTCAATCTTTTGTGGTTTAATGTATATATGACATGAGAGAAACCGACACCCTCAAGTATATTTTCAACACAATTTACAGTAAAAATACATAACGACTACAGTTCACCTTATTTTACTTGAGGCAACGACGTGAGATAAGGTTACTCTCAGGGATGGTCCGTGTGACGAATTTTTAGGTTTTCGACTGTCAAAAAGGTGTAAACGTCGAAAACGTCATATACCTGTATAAAATGTAATAAATGTAGTAAACCTTATTTATTTGAATATCATTACCATATATAGGTATTTTGTAGAATATATATCATTTTTATATATATCTGACTATTCCTTACTGGAACTGATCAACAATTCCAAACTTTTTGGAGATGAAAATTTTGAAATTTGATATGGATTTGAGTAAAGCATACGTAATTTGATAATTTATTAAAGGAAACAGCTATTTTGTCAAAAAGCTAATGGTTTTGAGTAGGTTTCCGACGTTGCTGACGTATGTATTATACGTCGGATATGTAGGTCATTTACGTGACTGTTTCTGACGGACCATCTCTGGTTACGCTTCAAACATGATAGTAACAATACCCATATGGCATAGTGTATAACATTTATATATAGCGTACATAATGTAGGGTACTTGTATTTTTTTTATTTTCGTCTCTTAACATAAATCTTTGCCACAAATGACGCCACCACAATGCAATTTTTAAATTTTATGATCATTTCATTTCATTTGTTTTTTTTTTTCTTTATTAGTCATTTATGGGCCTTGCCATTCGTTGTTAAAGTAATTCTTTCAAATGACTCTTTAAAACGTTGGCGGCTGAATGATGATTGGTTGGACCTACCTCCATCACTCACTCTTAAGGTACAAATTGATATTACACTAATTAAAACGTCATAAAGTGCATTCTAGCAAATTGTGAGACATTACGTTGAGGTATGTTTGCAAACAAATATGTCCCTTGAGATTATGAAGGTAGGGATGACAATTTGGAATTTGAATTTTGAAAATAATGTAAGGAAGTAATATGTAAGTAATGGTTAATAATGGTGAGCATGATAACTCCTCAATGGAAATAAAGAAAGAGTAAATGTCTGGCTCTCGTATGAACGAGGATTATTGACTTCGCTCAAAAATTAACAAAATGGCGGACCTTTGGATGTTTTTATACCCTTCACCACACTGAGGTACAGGCTATTATGTCTTTGTGCATATGTTTGTAACAGGCAAAAGGAAACGAGATAGACACATGGTTCGTTTTGAGAATATGCATAGAAGCACTCGATTTATGCATATCCGTCCGTCCGGCCGTCAGTCTGTCCATGTTAAATTGTAAACAAAGTACAGGTCGCATTTATGATCTGAATTGGATGAAATTTGGCATATATCACTTATTGGGCCAAGGACGAATCCTTTCGAAATTGGGAAAAATCGGTTCAGATTTAGATATAACTCTCATATATATTTTCGTCCGATTTAATGTAAATGGTGTACTCAAGTCCCTATATATCTTTCGATTTGCACAGAATTCAGCAAAGCGTACAGAATTATGTCCAGAATGATTTGTGTTAAGTTTCTTGAAAATCGGTCCAGATTTAGATATAGCTCCCATATATATATATATATATATTCGTCCGATTTTATGTAAATGGTGTTGCAAAGTCCCTATATATGTTTCGATTTGCACGAAATTTGGAACAGCGTACTGAATTACTAAAATGATGTGTGTCAAGTTTCCTGAAAATCGCTCAAGATTTAGATATATCTCACATATCGTTAGCTAAAATGCAAAAAAGCGTAACTAAGAAAAAATTTAAAATTGACTTTTTGAATGAATATTGTGAATGTCAATATATATCTTTTCATCCGATTTAATGTAGATGGTGTACCAAAGTCTCTATATATCTGTCAATTTGCACGAAATCTGGCATAGCGTAATTAATTAGGTCTAGAATGATGTGTGTTAAGTTTCTTGAACATCGGCCCAGATTTAGATATTGCTCCCATATATATTTTCGTCCGATTTAATGTAAATAGTGTACCAAAGTCTCTATATATCTTTCGATTTGCACGAAATTTGGCGTAGCTTATTGAATTAGTTCTAGAATGATGTGTGTTAAGTTTCTGAAGATCGTTGCAAATTTAGATGTAGCTCTGATATATATTTTCGTCCGCTTTAATTTAAATTGTGTACCAAAGTCCCTATATATCATTCGATTTGCATGAAATTTGGTATACTGTACTGAATTAGGTCTAGAATGATGGGTGCAAAGTTTCGTGAAAATGCTTTCAGATTTAGATATAGCTCCCCTATATAAAAATTCGTCCGATTTTAGGTAAATGGTGCACCAAAGTCTTCCATGTATATTTTCGTCCTATTTTATTTAATTTTCGCACCAAAGTCCCTATATATCTTTCGATTTGCACGGATTTCGGTAGAGGATTCGCTTCGCGAAAAGATCCATGGCTAGGCCGATTGACATGCAATTTTTCATAGATTTCAGAATGGTATGTGTATGGGATATTTTAAATTGGCTCAGATGTCTTAATTTAATTTCTTCCGATTTCATTTTAATGGTTCTCCAAAGATGCTATGTCTGTACATATGAGCATCTCTTGTATGTACCCAAAGTGGTGAAAGGTATCATATAGTCGTTCGACTTTTGAACTTTCCTTACTGATTTACTTATCAGTTGAAAGTGTGGCAATGCGTCAAATTTCGGTCTAGCCCAATATCTTTCTTTTTTAACAACATATATAATTTTAAAAGTGTTGGCAAGTTTCTAATAAAAATCACAAATTTTTCAAAATTATCAATAAATGTCATCCCTTTCTTTTATTACAAAACGGTAAACTTCACTACGATGAACGCACATGCTCACGCATTATATGAAAACTCCTAAAATAAAAAAAGTCATACGAGAGCCAACACAAGATTGCAAAACTCAAATTTCACTTAAGCACCAACCAACCGACCAGTAATGTAGGTATTAATGGACTTAAAGGCAATTCGGCATTAAAGTCATAAACTGGACTTTTTTCTTCCATTCAATTGTTGTTCTATTCATGGATATTATTCTATGCTTAACATTTTTATCTATTTTCATTTTTACGTTGCCATGTCCGAATGTATGTTAGAAATCGCTGGTACGAGTATTACCATCATTTTGATTCTTCTCTACGAACTAACTAACAAAGCTAGGAGATGGGAACAAAATTTCATGGATTTATCCAACAATGTTGTAATTTTTAGCATTTTGTTCAATTTTTATCTCAAGAAAAAAACGTCTAAAATTTCACAAAAATAACACGATGTGGATATTTGTGAAAAAGACATGCAGGATGGACTCAATGTTGTGTAGGCTGTTGAACAAAACACATTGGTGATAATAAAATAGGCAACAAGTGAATTTTGTTGAATATAAAAAATGCGAAATACCAACGCATTAGACTTCTTCTATTAAAAGATTATTTGTCATGGATAACTTTATGATGACATGTTAAAACAAAATCTGGTGGGAAGTATTTTTATTGTTCTAAGGCTATGTTTAGAATCTCTTTGAAATTTTTCCTTAATATGTATATTTTTACCAAAAATGTCAATATTAGTCTGGATCCCCAATTCTGCCTGTTTTCTCTTTTCAGTTAAATCTCATTTCCCACAAATCTCATAGCCCATGGAAAATCAAATATTTTATGGTTGCAGTTAGATTTAAAATATACCCCCTACATTCAGTTCTGACAAATGATATCACAAATTAAGTGTTAATTTGTAGTATTCGAACGATCAAATTTCAGTAAAACAAAAACATCAATTGGTCACTCAATCACAGAACAATAGTAAACAATCACTTAACTCTTTCCAATTCTTCCCAAAGTGACTACAAACAATGACATTACGCCAGCAACCCACACATTCTCATCAAAATCAAAATATCCGGGTCATCATTGTCAAAGAAAAGAGAGAAATTAATTCTATGCGGGATCAATAATCTCAGCGTTGTGAACGGAACCAAATAGAAAAGGGGTGTTTTATTGTGGAACGCACACGCCACAATCAATATTGAATATGTGGCAATAACAATTGTCATTGTTGACAACTATAAATGACAACAAATGGCAATCAACGAAATAATGTGGGAAAGGGGTGTGTATGTGTGTGAATAAATTCAACGAACTAATTGAGACAATAATTAATGAAAATAAATCCACAATTTTCCAAACATAATTTAATTTAATCGATACCGGCGCATATACAAATACGTTTAGAAAATCAAAATTAACTGATTTGGTCATTGGGCACAGTGGTTCAATATGGAGTAAAATAAGAAAATATATTGTGGATAAAGCATTCACAAAAGATGGGTTATACTATGGGCCAGAGATACAATTTCTTGCCCATAATTAGGGAAGTTGGTTTATTAAATCTATACTAATAAAAGAGTAAAGTGATTGACTTTCATAATGATTCATCAACGCCCAGACGAAGCTAGAATTTTTGGCTTTGTGCATATGTTTGTAACAGGAAAAAGGAAACGTGATAGACACATTGTAAACAAAGTACAGGTCGTCTATTGAAATTGCGAAAAATCTGTTCAGATTTAGATATAGCTCCCATATATATTTTTGACCGATTTAATGTAACTGGTGTACTAAAGTTTCTATATATCTTTCGATTTGGACGAAATTTGGCATAGCGTACTGAATTAGGTCTAGAATGATGTGTCTTAAGTTTCGGTTCAGATTAAGATATAGCTCCCATATATATTTTCGGCCTATTTAATGTAAAGGGTGTACCAAATTTCCTATATACCTTTCGATTTGTACAAAACTTGGCATAGAGTACGGAATTACGGCTAGAATTATGTGTTATAAGTTTCATGGAAATCGGTTCAGATTTAGATATAGCTCCCATATATATTTTCGTCCGATTTGAAGTAAATGGGGTACTAAAGTCCCTGTATATACTTCTATTTGGCATAGCGTATTGAATTAAGCCTAGAATGATGTGTGTTAAGTTTCGTGGAAATCGGTTCAGATTAAGATATAGCTCCCATATCTACTTCCATCCGATTTATACATTTTACCTTTTGCTTGTTATGTGTGATGAGAATGAGAGCGATGATGATGGAGTAAAAACGTAAATTTCAAATACATGCGGACAGCCCTAATAGAGGCGAATATATAAACATAATAACTTGAACATTTCTTACAATTTAAAAAGTTTTTAAACAAAAGATGGCTATCCGATTTGGAAACTACAGGTGAACTAAAAACTGCAATAATTATTGATGTGACGAAGATTTACCGCTGATGTAAATTGTAAGTGTTATTCATTTTCTGGAGTTTTTAAGTTGTATATGGTTTAGTTCATCCTGTTTCTTGTCCACCTCTAAGCGTTTGAAGGCTTTATTAGACTGGTAATACAAAACTACCAAGTATCGGTTGCAGACATTAAATCCAGACAAATTGTCACAGGCGTTCTTGGCATCGAAAATATCCTCATATACAACAAAAGCAGTGCCTCGAGTTTCCGGTGTATTTCCAACTCGTATTTGCCTGATCGCCCCGTATTTTCCGAAAATATCGTACATCTCTTCCGATGTTATTTTATATGGTAAATTCCGCACATACAAAAGTCTATTTACCTCTGGAGGTAAACGTATATTGTTACGTTTATTCATTGTGATGGAAGCGTGCTCCTCGACAAAGGACCAATACCCGGCGGCTCACTTTCGACAAATGAACAAAATGTATAGTGCGACGACTTAACTCTTTTTTTTTTTGCAGAATTTAGTCTTTTGTTTCCTTTGTCCTTTGTTTTTAAGGAATATAGAAAAATAACGCGTATTTCAAAAACTTATCGACTAAACACGAATGGTGGAAATGGTGTACCAAAGTCCCTATATATCTTTTGATTTGCACGATATTTGGCATAGAGTACTGAATTAAGTCCAAACCGATGTGTGTTAAATTTCGTGAACTTAACACACATCCCATATATATGTTCTTCCGATTTAATGTAAATTGTACCCTAATGACCCAAAGTTTGTCCGATCGATTTGCATAAATTTGTCTCATTGTCCGCAAACGGGTCTAAGTCTGCCCGAATGAATAAATTTAATTTAATTGGTTCAATTATAGATAAAGATCACACCGAAGGAGCATTGACATGAAATTTTTAGTATGCATATTTAGAATATTCCCAAAGTGGTGAAGGGTATCATATAGTCACCCAGCCCGACATTATTACTTTCCCTACTGGTTTTTAAATCGAATATACCTCTCATATATATTCTCGATAGTCCGACGATCGGTTCACATCTATATATAGTTCCCATATATATTTTATAAATTTCAAAAGATGCGTGTCAAATAAATACCAAAAGATGCGTGTCAAGCTGGCATTCAATCGGCCCACGCTCGATGATTCGATGTATACAACCATAAGTATAAATGGCACCAAAACTCCTAGGATTAACTTCCAATTAGAATTTTGTCAAATCTATAAAATTTCATTACCACCGTGCATTGAGCAACTGATAAATTGTTCTTCACATTCAGCCTCAGAATAAATAATTATGCGGGTGCCACATCTATTTACAGATTATAACAACACAAACCGTGAACAAAAATCTCAACCATTTAAATCGTATTAATTATCACAGTTTTTTCTTGTTGTTATTCCCTTTCACTAAACATACATTTGTTGTGGAGGAAATCTTTTTTGTGTTACCAAGTTTCTTCATTGGAAAACGACAATGAATTCATTCGATTCCCATGAATTCCATTTACATTTATAATTACAACGATCGAGTGTGTGTGTGAACACTCAGTTCCTTTTGGTTAAAGTAACCGTGTGTAGGGTTAAGTTGATGGTGGATGCTACATACAATTCCAAATCCTAAAGTAGAGGGGTTCATCAGCATCACCAGAAATATTCCTCCATCGTGGGTTTTTTTAAGAAATGCAATTAAAGTCATTTGTCGACATTTAAGGTAACTCATTTGCTGGGATACCCCTGAAGGCAATTGTGTTTGTGTTGGTGACGCAATTGGCAAGACAGGATGTCGAAATACAAATCACAAAAAATAACTAAGAAATAGACGATTTAAGAACATTTTTTATTCTGTTGGACAGTAGCGTAATGGGAGCTAAGGTTTTGAGCATTTGAGGGGACAATTTTTGTACGATATCTATGTTTAGTTTTAATATTTAGAAGTGCAAAGTTTGGGCCACATCTATCCAAATTATTATGCTATATCCATTTATTCAGTTTATCAGTCGGAGAGATGGACATGCATAAATCGACATGGAATTTTATTCTGGTGGAGAATATATTTCTGGGATCTCCGGTGAGTGCAAACGGAATGACAAATTCAATATACACTCCACTTTATGGAGGAGGATATAAAGATAATATACATTGTTTTTTATTGGGGATGAAAACCTTGGTATATGAAAACCCCCAAGTATGGCGTGGTAATTTTTTTTTTTGTTGGCGACAATATTATACCTCATTTGTATTCTTGATCAGAATAAAATTCTATGTCAATTTATACGTGTCCGTCTGTCTGTTGAAATCAGGATAGAGATCGCAATATTTAAGATAGAGCTATGAAATTTTGCAAAGACATTGCAAGTACATATAAGATGTTTAGTATTGTAAGTGGGATATACCGGTCCACGTTTTGGTGTAGCCCCCATATAAACGTTAACACTCAATTTTGGACACGTTTTTTAACCGAATTGGCTCTTATTTGGTATATATCAAAAATTATTATTTTTTTTCCTTTGGTTCTCACGCCTCGCTTAAACAATTCATCAAGTTTCTGGGTAGGCCCTATATATCTCCCAATATTCGCTATTTTGAGAAATTTGGACACTTTTTAAAGCGAATTAGCTGTAATTTGGTATTTTAGTTTCTCATTGAATAACACGTATCCGTACCAACAATTATTAATATTAACCAAAATTTCACATCCCCCAGTATTCGTATTCTAGGGATTTAGGACACATTTTCCACCGAATTGGATGTAAATTGGTATTTTTGGTTCTCATTGAATAACACATATCCGTACCAAAAATTATTAATATTGCCCCAAATTTCAGGTAATCCCCCATATTACTGTACCCCCAATATTTGTATAAATATTGACTCAAGTTTCGGGGAAGCCACCATATAACGGCAACTCCCAATATACATTATTTTGGACACGTTTCTCCCCCGCCAATATTCAGTTTTCAAACCGAATTGGCTGTAATTTTGCATTTTGGGTTCAGATGGAACCGTACCAAATTGACCCAAGTTTCAGGGTAGCCCCTATATACCTACGATACCTCTAAATATTCGATATTTTTTTCAATCGAATTGGCTGCAAGGACGAACCTTGTTGAAATTGGTGAAAATAACAAATAATAATAAAAGAAAATAGACCAAATTTGCTCTGTTCATAAAAATAGTAGCAAGTAATTTAAAACGAAAATAATCCAAACCAGTGAGCGGAGCAGTATAGTCGGACGGGGCCGACCATATGATACCCTACACAACTACCACGAAAAGCAAACATTCTGCCGTTCTATATTCTGAGACTGGGCAATATTTCGTGATATTTGCACCCTCTTGATCGATTATAGGTCAACAGCTCCACTTTCTAAGCCTGACATATTTTCCAAAATTTTGTTCTTGAAGTGAATTTTTACGCCAATTACTAAAATATCGGTCACTTTAGGTTTCGGTTGATTTGACCCTCGGAATATTGACCGATCATCATCTAAACAGCCGCTCTAACTATTTGGTCAGATCCCCTTCACCTTGTAAAATATGTGATGTTCTGCATATAATAATTGCCTCTAGAGCATCTAGAAAATCTGACAAAATTAAAGCTTTCGGTTCATTGCACCCCCTGAATGAAATCTCAACTTCACCGAAAACTATAGGGGCCGTCCTTGACCATAATCGGAACTTCATGTACAATTTCAAAGCGATCAGCGCGACATTTCCGTCCTCTAATGGAGTAATAGTAATACTATGCACATAGTCACATTTACCTAATTACGTATAACTCCCACATCAGATCAATTTGAAGGTCAACAACTCATCTTGGATATACCGTCAACTTCTCGGGTATATGTCCTTCAGAATAAAAATTTTGCAATTTCTCACACAAAAGTCAGGGTCCATTTGACCTGCTAAATATTGACAGATCTTTATCAAATTAGAGAAGCTTATTCTTTGGCCCGATCCCCTTCTCCATGTAAAATTTCACGATGTTCGGACCATAACTGCGACCTCTGGAGCGACCAGAAAAACCGACAAAAATTAAGTATTTGGTCCATTTCATCCCCTAAATTTGTTGAACTGGACTATTATTGGTTTTATTATATGAATATCCGGTTCCTTGTCTGAATTAATGGCTTTTATTATCTGAATATACGGTTCAACAATGTAAAAAGCCGGTTCATATTTCCTTGAACTTTATATCTCGAACCCATATCTCGGAACTCTGGCCTATGACAATTTTTTCGTTCTGGGATTATCATATACTCATAAAGCTATTTAATACACCGAAAAACGCAGATAAAATGAATGGCAATAAACCAAAATTCTCCATATAATTATTTGCAGGATCCCACTATCCCAAATGCTAAAAGATCCCCACCACAAACTACAATTTCTCTGTCCCTGTGAAATAACGAAAAAAATGTCAACTCCTTATTTGTCATTTCCGTTTCCAAGGTTCTTAGCATCGTCTTTTTGTGATTCCAAACAACGACAAATGTGTTGGATTACCAACAACCACAGCTGATGGTTTTTATTGTCAACATGTTTTCGCATTTCATTTTCCCATCTTAACCTCTAGGAATTCTATCTTAGATGGCAGTGTATGATTTTATGGACAATAATGTTGTGGGATGATTTTTTCTGTTGTTGGTGTTGTTGATGACTACAACAGACAGACAAAGACAACGACGACAGAAAATGTGTTTCCTCTGCCACCCTACCACCAACCAACCAACCAATAGTAGTCATAATTTAATAGTAATTAAAGATAAACTTTTTGTCCAAACCACAACATCGCCTCTTGCATTCGCATAATTTTCTTTGATTCATTGTAATTTTGTGATTCAGTTTTGTGAAATGCCATGCCATACCATGGCTAACTCTCTAGCTGGCTGACTTTCTGACTGACTTGCCTCAACCTCTAGCATCTATCTTGGCCAGTTGTGAGTGATGCACGGTCGAAGCGAAAG
Organism: Musca vetustissima; assembly: GCF_032173495.1. Classification (NCBI taxonomy): domain Eukaryota; kingdom Metazoa; phylum Arthropoda; class Insecta; order Diptera; family Muscidae; genus Musca; species Musca vetustissima. The sequence continues at coordinate 48,524 of NW_026874431.1, forward strand.
AAAAGTTTTAACAGTTTTTCTCCATGATTTGCTGTTGCTTCTCAAATCATTGGCCAAATCAACACCGAACAAGAAACACAAAAAAACTTTGCCATAAAACATATTGGTTTGCTGGCTGGCTGGATGACTGACTGACTGTGGTGGAGGACACTGGAGTGAGTATGCAGCTCTAACTGCTCCTAGCTGTTGCTTCGGTGATGCAACAAATGATAGTGCAGCTGATGCAGTCAGTCGGTGGCAAAAGTTGAAGTGGCAGTGTTAGTTGCAGAACAAGAACATCTGAAATAAATGATGGTGTTAAATTACATCGAAAGCAGCCACAAGATGAAGTGAAAAACTGTTGTGCTGGCAGTTGGAGCAACAAGTGTTTGGACAGAAGTTGGTTTTCTTTTCTCTTGGGCGATGACGGTGTTGGTGTTTCTGTTGCTTCTGCTCCTGATGATGTTTGTTCTGTGCTGTGTCTTCAAGTTAACAGCAAATCTTAATCAGTTTAAGTTTATTTCATTCGTTATACACAAATTTATTTCTATTTATTTCTTGAGGCTACGTTGCGCTACAAAATTTTTTCGGTTATATAATTTTCAGATTAGTTCATTTGTTCATTTAAGAATGCGAATCGATGATGGCAGCAGTAACAACAGTTAATGTATACCATATATATACATCATAGATTGCTTAAATCGGGGAAATTTCGCATTAAAAATATGGATATATTAGTGACATAAAAAAGTGAATGAAAATTATCATAATTAGAATTTCCTTTTAGGTTCCATGAATTTAATGTTAAATCCCAATGTAATTATATGGTGGTTATAGGGAAGTCTACCTATCCTCAATATGTGACTGTATGGTGCGTTAGAGGTAGAGAGAGTCATTGTACCTTTTGAAAATTAAGAGAGATCATCAGTTACGTCAAACTTACACTACTATAAAAAAGCAGTGAAAAAGAAAAGCAAACCCCCCTAATGTTGACGACCCCCGCAAACGTATAAAGGCCCAAGATCTGCGAATCTGCACGATATACATAATAGGCGCAGTGTTCGCTTTGGCCGATACTATTGCCTTACAGGAAATGCGATGGAAAGGGTCAGGCGTAAGATAATCAGACAATTACGCCCTGTATTATAGCTGCCATGAAACGAGATATGAATTTGGCTGCGGATTCATGGTTAACAGAAGAATAAAAGACCTCATCTCCAGATTCAATCCAGTAGATGAGCGAATTGCTATAAACCGTATAAAAGTGAAGTTCTTCTACATCAGTGCCCGTCTTAATGGTGCAGCAAAGGTGCGATCTATTGTAATACGGAAACTCGACGTCGAAAGGCTGCAAAAACAACAGATAGCAGAAGCCTACTCCGCAGCAGGTGCCGATGGGTTACAAGTGGAACAATTTAAAACTGGTGGTCAGATGCTGGTAAGGATCCAGCTGATTAGTACAATTTGGCTAGAGGAATACATGGCCAATGATTGCAAACTCAGCACCCCGTGTCCCGGGCACAAAACAGGATATGTGCCAACTATAGTGGAATAAGTCTCCTTTCCATCTCATATAAAGTGCTATCCAGCGTGCTGTGTTAACAACTGAAGCCAATAGTCAATTTCATTCTGCGCCAGATCCTGGAAAAAAACCCACGACATAGACACGTTCCACCTATTTGTCGACTATAAAACCGCAGTCGACAGCCCTATCCGTTCAGAGGTGTTTAAAGCCATGTGTGCGTTTGCTTTTCCTCCAAAATTAATATGGCTATGTAGGATGAATTTAACTGGCACAATGGCAGCAGTTAAAGTCGGAAAGGACCTCTCCGAACCCTTCAATACGGGACGAAGATTCAGATAAGGTGACAGTTTGTCGTGTGACCTGTTTTAATGGGTCGAACATTGCGAGCGGTAACAGCTACCTTCGAACAAATTCAAAAGGAGTCCGCCAAAGTGAGTCTGACAGTAAATGGCGAGAAGACCAAGCTGATAACATCAACGCGCAAGACACCCAGTAGTCTAGGGCCAACTGTGGAACTTGAGAACTACAGCTTCGAGGTAGTCAAAGATTTTATAAACCTTGGTACCGCCATAAATAAAACTGATGACATCAGATTGGAAATTCGGGGATGGATAGTGTTGGCCAATAGCTGCTACTTTGGTCTAAGTAAGCAGTTTTAACAAGGCCACCTCCCGCCAGACCAAACTCACGCTCTAAAAACGCTGATACTACCTGTGATGCTATATGAATCTAAAGCATGGATACTTGAGCAAGCAGATGAGACAGCTATTGGAGTGTTTAAGTGAAAAATCTGTGTCGACGGTGAATATCAGCATCGAATGAACCACGGGCTGTACAATCTATACACGGACATCGACATAGTCAATCGTACCGAGCTACAGCGACTACGGTGGCTGTAAAAGCGAGCCTTCTGATGGTTCACGCAGAAGGGAAAGGCCACGAATTAAATGGAAATATCAAGTGGAAGAGAATATTTTGGCACATGTTCTTTCAAATTTGAAAAGCTGCGCGCAAGACCGACGCGCTTGGAAATCTTTTTTAAGCTCGGCTTTTGGAGAAAATGCTCTATCACAAGCCAGCTATGTAAGTAAGATTGGAAATGACAGGGCTGTAATATGACATTTAGATTCTACACTAGTAACAGATTCTTCTATTGATTTCGAAAAAAAAAGAATTATAATTTTACTTTTTTCCACTAGCTGGGCGGGCGAATAATTAAACTACTTAGTTGATTTATTTTTTTAAATGTACAACAGTTGGGCAGTAATAGTAGTGGTAATGTAGGGTATCCAGAGTTCAATCCCCGAATTAAAACCTCATTTACTTAGTTCTATTTTTTATCTGACCAATTCAGCTGCTGTTGTTAGATTGACCCACACACTTTCGAGTCTAAGTAAAATGTCTGTCTTTCAGACTCTCGCTCTCTCAGTCTGACCTGATATATTTTTGTCTTACAGGCTTTCACACACACAGAGTGCCTATCTTCGGTTCGTTTATACGAATACGAGTATATTACAAGTGATATGGTGATTTGATGCTAGAAGCCAACTTGTCTATCTTTATGGCAAATCTGTGTTAGGTTACCGAATTGCTAGAAAGACGGCGATGGCGATGACGATGACGTAGTAGACGAACAAGCAAGTAGTAGCCAATATCATCGTCATTCTTTGGGGGATTTTCAACACTTGCAACCGTTTGCATGAAGAGCTAATTTGAACAGTTTGGTGAAAAAACCCCAAAACGATCTTGAGGTTGCATCTTGCAGATGGAATATCAAACGTTAGATTTTCAACAGCCACAAATTTTAGACGTGGCGTGTGTCGGTGAAAGCTTAGAAACCACACGAGTGTATTATGAATTGGTTACACCTGTGAACTAAGAATAAATTCCAGGAGGTGCGATATATCAGCGTATTGCAGTTAAGTTATGATTTAATCGAGATACTAAAATTCGTTTAGCAAAAAAATTTCTTGTGAAAACTTTATACCAGTTAAGAGCAAAATGTCTAAAGGGATATTTATCTTATTGTTGCAATCTTTAAGTCTTTACCGTGGCGAATTTACACTGATACACTACATATACACCTACGTGAAAAACCATAACGAATTTGTATGTGAAACAAACGATAAAAAAACTACAAAGAAGTACATTGTATTATTTTGAGTAACCAATATAACGCTTGCTAATATTATTAGTGGGAACGAAGTCCGAATTGTTTCAGCCAGAACCCAAATAGGTAAGCGGCAAGATTTTTTTTTTTTCAAATCTGAGAATTACGTCCAATTCTGTTCAAGTCAGAATGCCTATAAGCATATGAATTTGTAAGAAAATGAAACATATCTAATATACACCTCACATGAGTGATGTCTATCCGAAAGTCTGAACTGGTAGTCTTGGGGTTGGGGGGAAATGGTAGTCTTGGGGTTCTTAAGACCGTGTAAGGTGTAATCTGGCTTTAACGATATTTTGTCCCTGTGCATATGCTTGTAACATACAAATGGAAACGAAATAGACCCATTGTTACTTTAGAGGATATAAATTGAATCACTTTCTCAATACAAGCTGGAATCCTGAAATTTGAAATTAACATTTCCGTCGGAGTATAAAATAGCGATATGTAGGTAGTTTTGGAAATTTGTACCTATGTGTACGAAAGGTACTAAGATGTACTATTTTTGATACACTTTGTATTAGGGTGAACCGATAGAGCTGCAACACTGAAATTTGGAGTGTAGAATTGAGGTAAAGATTCAGTTTAAGAAATTTGTACTTATGGGCATTAAATGGTACTAAATGTAGTACAATTCAAATTTTAAGTGAACCGATAGTGCTGGAATCCTCAAAATTTGAGTAGGTTTGGGCGATGTAGGAAGTTTTGGAATTTTTACTAATGTGTACTAAATGGTACCAAATGTGGATTTGGGTGAAGCGACAGAGCTGGAATCTTTGAAGTTAAGATCACTGGTGGGATGTAGAATTGAGCTACACCATGAGTGTAAGGTATAAAAAAATCGTCCAGCCGAACTTATTATCGTTTTTAATTGCTTTCAAATAAAATTTGAAATCGTAACCATTTACGTATGACGAATTACATATTTCAGAATATTTAAATAAATAAAGAAAGACATTTTTGAGAAAAATCCGCGAAAATCTTGCAAAAATATTTTGAAGGAATGGCTGAACCGATTAGACTCAAATTTTCGTTCTGTTGTCTGTAATTGAAATTTTGCAAAATATATTTTAATAGATATTTTCATATCCACACATTTTATATCGAACTTTTGTGATTTCATCAGTTCAAAGCTTTTTGGAACATATTTTGGGGGAAAATGGTTGCGTTTAATCTCTTTAAGCAATTTCAATTATGGAAAATTTTGAAAATATATTTTTTACAATCAATTGGAAAATTATTGACTTAAAAAACTATTGCATATGAAAATAAATTTATATTTTTAATAGAGTTAAATTTAATAATGTGAAACCGAGAAGAGAGAAGTATATGTATGATACACACCATGACATAATTACAGAATGTAGTCTCATTTGAAAATTTGATGATGTCAACCCTTTTTAAACCTTTGTGACCCAATGTTGCCCACAAGCAACAAAATGTTTTAGACCTTGCATTTATATACAGCTAGTACATTTATATATTTTGGATTACATATGTCAAGATCTGATTATTGACGACACATATCAAAAGAAAAATCAAAATTCAAGTTGTGGGCTTTTCAATATAGAGAAGAGGGTAAATTTGTGTCCAGTACTAATTTGTGTATACAGTCCAAATTATTTAATTCGCTTCGTATTCAAATTGTATAAATTCTGTCATCAGAATTATTTTTTATACTTTTAAAAATTAATATAGAGAATAATTTTAAATTATTTTTCTGTAAATTTTGCATTTGGTTTTCTTGATATTGGACTTTATTTTTTCCGTAAGAATGTACTGTATCTCCTGAATACAAGGATGTAGCGATGTCAAATTTTATTCATATCCTGTTTAGGATAGTTGCATTAATTCTGTGAACAGAAATTTATTCTATGATTGCAGAAAAAATCGGGGCTCAAATGGTTAATTTGGAACTCTTCTATCAATTCTAAATAATATGAAAAATAAATTCCATAAAATTTTATGCATGTCGATTGGCATATTTCTAATAAATTAAACAAAATATATTTTTTGAGGTTAAATATTGTTCTCAAGATTTATACACCCCCCATTCACTATTTTAATTCTTTAAGATTTTCAATGAGCTGGTAAATCAATACCAATGCTTGTTAGGGTTTGTAACTTCGCACATATATATTTGGCAATTTAAGGGGCATTTTGTTACTACTTTCAAAGTACATAATCAATAATAAGGATACTTAAAAACATAATGAGGAGCCAATTGTATTGAACTTATGAAAATAAAACATGACATATATCCCACATGATGTGTGGGTCACTGGCCGAAATATTTGTGAAAACGTCTATCAAAATATTCAATATAACATAGAGTTCAAACAAATAAATCAACATAATACGAAGGTATTATTGAGCATTTTTATACCCTCCACCATAGTATGGAGGGTATATTAGTATTGTTTTTCCGTTTGTAACGCATCGAAATATATATATATATATATATAAATATAAATATATTTCCGACCCTATAAAGTATATATATTCTTGATCAGCGTAAAATTCTATGACGATCTAAGCATGTCCGTCTGTCTGTATGTATGTTGTAATCACTCTTGCGTCTAAACGAATTGAGATAGAGCGCCAAAATTTTGCATAGAGTTGTCTTTGGTCTGCAGGCAGGTCAAGTTCGAAGATGGGATATATCGGTACACCTTTAGGCATAGCTCCCATATAAGGGTACCCCCCAATTTTCGGTATTTTGAGGTTCTTGAGCGCGTTTTTCAACCGAATTCGCTTAAATTCGGTACATTGGGTTCTTATTGGGTACCAAATTTCCCCACTAAAAATTATAAATATGGGTCCATATTTTCGGATAGCCCCCATTTTGCGGTATTTTAGGGTTCTTGAGCGCAGTTTTCAACCGAATTCGCTGTAGTTCGGTACTTTGAGTTCTTATTGGGTAGCAAATCTCTATACTAAAAATTATAAATATAGGTCAATTTTTTCGGGTAGCCCCCATATAAGGGTACCACACAATTTTCGGTATTTTAGGGTTCTTGAGCGCGGTTTTCAACCGAATTCGCCGAAATTTGGTACATTGGGTTCTTATTGGGTACCAAATTTCCCCACTAAAAATTATAAATATAGGTCAATTTTTTCGGGTAGCCCCCTTATAAGGGTACCTCCCAATTTCCAGTTTTTGGGGGGTTTTGACCGGATTTTTTCACCGAATTGGCTGTAATTTAGTAATTTCAGTTATTATTGGGTAGCAAATCTCTCCACAGAAAATTATAAATAGAGGTCAATTTTTTGTCGGGTAGTCCCCATATAAGGGTACCTGCAATTTCCGATATTTCGAGGTTCTTGAGCGCGTTTTTGAACCGAATTCGCTGAAATTTGGTATTTTGTAGTCGTATATGGTAACAAATCTCCCCACCAAAAATTATTAATATTCACCCCTTTTTAGGGGTAGTCCCCATATAACCCCCTTTTTATATTAAAATAGTTATATGATTTGTTCCGTGTGTTGCGGTTGGGTAGTCGTTACGGGGAATAGTCAATTTTTACCCTACAAAGACTATTTAGCCATCTGTTGCAAGCATTCTGCCTTCTAAAGGTATTGTGATAAAAGAAACCTCAAACATAACGATAATGAAATATATCGGCAGACATTTAGGCATCTCCTCAATATAGTAATACTTCCTGAAGGAAAGAATTGAGATAAACAATTAAAATATTGGGTTCAATATTGACATATACCGGTCATTAATTGATCATGGCCCTCATATAATGATATCCCCAAATATTCACCATTTTCCTACACTATGTAATCAATATTAGTCCCCCACTAGGCATAGCCTCATATAACTTTGTAATCTAAATTACAGTAGTTTGAGGATTTTATACTCTACCATGCGTTATCAGTATCAGTCCACTTTTTGGATCTTGCAGATTTTAGGAAAAATCCCCATTAAAAATTGCTGAAGTTTGTATTTGGTGTACATAATGGTTTACATAAATCGGTTTGTAGAATTATCGGTATATACCCACTTTTTGGTATGTTCCCTATATTTTCATTAAATGTATCTGTCAGTATAACGTGGTGGAGGGTATCCAAAGTTCGGCCCGGCCGAACTTAACGCTTTTTCACTTGTTTCATATTCGGAAAGAATACATTTCGAATCCTACAGAGTTGCAATTCCGTATTAGATGCTCTTAAGGGAACCCCACCCATTCTCGATTTTAATTTTTCAAGATTTTCAATGGGCTGGTAAAGCAATACCAATGCTTGTTAAGTTTTATAACTTTGCACATATATATTTGAAGATTTAAAAGAGAAGAAAAATAATTTACAAAAAAAATTTTGTTATTGCTTTGTTGTTGTTTTTTGTATTTAAAGAAAAGTCCTTATTTTTGATGGCGGGCATGATAACTCCTCGCTGGAACATCGGAATCCGAAAATTCCAACGTTATTAGAAAGAGTACATGTCTGGCTCTCGTATGAACTAGGATTATTGACTTCGCTCTAAAATTAACAAAATGGCGGATCTTTGAAAAAATATTTTTGAAAAATCGCCGATTTTTGACAAAAAACCAAGTTAAAAAATAAGGAAGATCTTCACCGATTGGCTTTATCCTAGTTCATACGATAGCTATACACTCACAGAGAATCGTGTAAACATTTAGAATCGATTGGGTTATTAGTTTTTGAGTTATCGTGCCCGCCATTAGCAATAGAGAAAAACGCGTTTAAAGTTTGAGAAACCCTTTAGCCGTCACTTGATGCTGACACAATAAATCGGCTACATCTTCAAGAGTTCTTGAGATTTTCACTTGAAATTTTGTAGAGACATTCTTGAATTAGTGTAGAATCGAATTAAATCAAAAAAAAAAAAATTGACCCCGAGAAAATGGGGGGGTCCCCTTAACGTCTAACATACATATATGTGCCTTTATGATTTCTCTACTATATTTTCCATGATGTAAAAAAATTGTTCTGTGGTGTTCAGTTGTTTGTAATGGCAGTGGAAAGTTTTCCATGATAGAAAATGTAGAAAAAAACTTGAAGAAAGTCGGGAAATTGGAATAATCAAAAGTGGTGTTAGTTACGTCCTCTACAACTCAAAAAAGTCTGCACCGATTTTGATGATTCAAAGGATTAAAGGATTTCCTCAATTTTTGTATCGAGCTTTTATGTTTGAATAAATTATTGTTTATCAATAGCAGAACATATACGAATCTATAACGGTAATCTGGCAACTAATTAGCAAATTGAATAAAAAGCATTACACCTATAACAGACTCAAATCCATGTTCGAGGATTCCATTTATATGTTAAAACCGAAAGGGCAGTTGGATATGAACAAAATCTTATTCTAATAAAGAATGCTTTAAAAAGAGTTAAATAAGAAAATATTGGGGCAATATCTTCGATTGAAAAATGTTATTCTACCAATTGATATACTGAAATACCACACATATTGATATAACTTAATATTTCGTATTTAAAAATGAAATGAAAATGCATTAAATGTGGATCTGTTATAGTATCCTTGCTTAAGATATTGGGGAACTTATTTTTACTAATATAAATTTAATTTTAAACGGTTTCTCAAATATATTTTCCAAGAATTCATCAATTTTTCTATCCTTATATTGATGCAATTTTAATAAGGCAAAACAACGTTTGCCGGTAGTACATACCTAACTAAGAAGTAAATAAAAATTATAACTTTCGACAATGAAGGTTCAGCAAGAACCAAATTTTGAACATATGAGTGCACGAGACTACCTTCCTTATTATACCATGCATATAATGTTTAATATCAAAATAAAACAACAGGGCACCTTAAATAGTACTATGACTTATATTTAACTTATTTTTAAATTTATTTATTCTTTTATAAGACAAATTATATGTATTTATTCGTCATATAAAATAGTTTATCAATAAAAATGACAATATACGCACAACATTTCAATAATAGCGGCTCTCCCTTACATGAACAAGAATATCATTGGTCTTCTTGCAGTGGCATTTGATAAAACCGGCAAAAAAAATTATATACCAGCATATTATCGCAGAATTTGATCCATAAGTCCAATCCATATCACCAATAAGTAGAGATCAAAGGTTATGTCTTTTTTTTACATTACATTACTTTATTTGATAACCGTTAAATAAATTTACTACATTTCGAGAGTAAACAAGGAATTGCTTGCTCTGTAGTGGCTTGTTATATTTTTAAGAAATTGGAATGTGTCGGATAGCCTTGTTTGCAAGCTGGCAACATCTAAAAAGAAAGAATAATTTCATGTGTTATTAAATTTTTGCAAATATAAAACAGAAATGTTGGCGGTTTATTTGGGATACCATTTGTATTTTGTGTTTGCAAAATAGTCAGGCTGAATCCCAGTTTGTTGTTTTTATAAAAAACAACTATTTATTAGTGGGAAATGTATGGCATTGTTTGCCGAGGGGTAAGGCAGGGAAGACTATAGTTTCGGATCACGCCACTGGTCCTCATCAGTTCCCTTAGTTTTTTGTTGGGATATTCTCCCCAGAAGCTATTGCTTCTATACAAAAAACCTTTCATACCCAAATGTCTCTTGTAACAAAGCGAAGTACTTAGCTGACCAACGACATAAACTGCATGAGAATTTCGCTGGAGCCTCACTTCGAGGTTAACAAGGCATTTACAAACAATACCACACATTTTCCATTGTTGTGTGTTGTCACATCGCGACAAATGCACACAAACAGAAATACATAAAAGTAACTAGTAAGCGGATCAGTATATGTGGCAGCTCCTCCGCAGCATCTTTTCCGAATAATGTTTTCCCGAAGTAAACATTTACTCCATAAGACTCAAATTTTGTTAATTTACACATAAAAGTTTAGGTTCATTTGACCCCGTAAATTTTGGCCGTTCATTATCAAGAATTAGTTGGTCAGATCGTTTTCCCCCTGGGAAATTTGCGATATTCGGCTTGTAATTGTGACATCTTGAGTGTCTAAATAACCAGACAAAAGTAATGTTTCATCTTCAAAACATCAGCTGATCATCATCGAAAATTATAGGCATCGTCCTTGACCATAACCATAACCTCATTCAAAATTTCCTAGCCATCAGCTAGAAATGTAAGTCTACTGCGGTAATGGTAATACTAGACAATATCAAAATAAAATAAAGCTACAATCACCTGACAACATAGTTGTATAGGGTATAATGAATATAAAGTTCAATTCTTTTCTAAACCGTGATGACACACATATATACATACCTATTTGCATTCCACATATCCTCATGTATTGTAAATTCCTAATATGCGACCACTGTAGTAGGTTATGTAAAAATTTCGTATTCAATATTTCGATCTCATTGCCATAGATGGCTAGCCTCAGCTGTGGATTATATGTCAAGAGATCTATCCAAAAGTTCGGTTTTGATTCGAACATTTGAAATGGCATTAGAATCCGTTGAAGTGATTTAGACGTATAGGGGATATTTTCTACATCTGGATCAATCTTTTCGTCGGTAACAATATTCAATGTTTTCAATGGCAAATTTTTCAGTAGTATCAAAAAGAGTGGCCATGTCATGCCATGACAGGAGGTAAATGTCAAATGTTGCAGTGAATCCATTTTTAAAATGAAACGTCGCATCGTGTAGGGATTAGAAATGTGGAGTCGTTGTAAATTGGGACATTTCTTCAAAATCCAATTGTCTTTAATGTCATCCTTCAGCCACATAATGCTTCGAACATTCGGCATGCTATGAATGAAGTCACGAAAGACATTCTCAATATTACAAATTGCGCCTGCATCAATCACAATATCTTCCAGTCGAGTCGATGCGATATTTAAATCTTCGATTGTTCCTAAAATTTGAGTTTTAAGCACATACAACGACCTCAAGGGTCGATGACGAAGAATCTGCTGAAGATTTTCAGCATTAAAGCCAGTACATGAATACAGGGATAAATGTTGAAGGGTTTTGATGGCACTAAAATCGTCCACATGAAAGTGACAAAACTCCAGGGATAATTTTTCTAACTTCCGGCAACACAGAGACAAAATTTGAAGCACCACCGAATTTAAGATAATCTTCGTACCCAGTGTGTTTATTGTCAGTGCCACAAGGTTAGTATAACTCCTCAGCTGATGTTTGAAATCTGGCCAGTATTCATTGGAGATGTTTCCCATATTTAGGTGTTCCATGCCGCAACCGCAATTCAACGGCACAAGACCACTATTTTTACTCACAATTTTAATATTTCTCAAGTTTAAACATTTCAATTTAAGATTATTTATCATTTCATGTAGAACATCAGCTTCTAATTCGGGCTGTCCCGATGGTAGCACATCGCATTGCACCACTAATTCTCGAAGTTCGCTCAGTTTGACCAACCTTTTGCTATCCAAATTATAACCAGGAACCAATGATTCCAAATCATCACATTGGCATTCAATGAACTGTAATTTCCGTAACTTCCGACAATGTTCGGCCAACAGATCCAGTTGGTCATCGGTTATCACCATATTATAAAAGCTCAAAGAGAGAATATTGGTGAAAATATGCACATTTGTGAATGCCACTCCCAAATTCTTTTGAAATGTTAAATATTGCGAATACAAATACAGGTGCTCAACGTAGGGAGCAATTTTCGTCAGAAATACCTTCAACTTGTCGTAGGGCAAAGTCGTTTTGAATTCCAGTAGGTTTTGCATTTGTCCATCCACTGACTGCTCTACTTCGTCTATGCTGGATACGGGTTTCTTCTCTTCATTACTAATAATACTGATGTAGGGAGATTTATGTATCGATAAATTGCGATAATTTTTCATCCACACACAGTTTGTGATAATTTCGTCGAAGGTTTTACTTATTTCTGTACATTGTATTTGTTTTTCGAGGCTTAGATATTGGAATATATGTTCCAAAATATTGGGTTTCCGCAAAAGTTCCTCACAAATATCCATTGCTTTTATTGCTGGCGATTAGTATAATACTTGTTCTTGATATGAAGAGAAATTTACAACTGTCGTAGTTGAATTGAAAATCTACATCTCATAAAACCACTAAGCGATAAAAATATAAATGGAATATTTTTATATGGGAAACCGCAAAGCTATAAGAACACACACGCATGTGACTGAATTGTATTGTGCTAAACAATGTGTTTATTTATTTTGCTGTTGCGTGTCGTCAATGATCAGTAAGTATTTTAAGGCACAAAAGAGCAGATTCGTCACTAGGCCAATTTTTGAGTTTGAGTTTTGGGTGGATGGAGAGGGTGTGTTTACACACTCCATCATAAGGTGAAGTGTATATACAATTTGATACGCCCTTTGCAACATCTCTAAATATTCGTTGGAAACCTCATAATATAAATATATTTCCAATCGGAAAAAATATTCTATGTCGAATTAATATCGTCCTATTGATATCACGATATATATATATATATATATATATCTTTAAAATTGTGTAGATTATTACATCCGGGATTTTTGATATTGAAAATCGGAACACTTCATTTTCGGTATTTTATAGCATTTAGTCGAATATGTAAACGAAATGTGCTGTATATATGGGTTTCTGGGTTTGGGATGCTGTTGCAGATTCCGACTTCCCCAAATTGTACGTTCCGGGATCTTAAAGGGTAAAACACTTACTCGCATAAAATTGTCAATAAACATACCTATTTACTTCTACTTTTTATACCCTTCACCACACTGTGGTACAGGATATTATGGCTTTGTGCATATGTTTGTAACAGGCAAAAGGAAACGAGATAGACACATGGTTCCTTTTGAGAATATGAATAGAATCACTTTCTGAGTCGATTTATGCATGTCCGTCTGTTGGTGTTAAATTGTAAACAAATTTCGATGAAATTTGGCACAGCTCATTTATTTTTCTCGGTTCAGATTTAGATATAGCTCCCATATATATTTTCGTCCGATTTAATGTAAATGGTGCACCAAAGTCCCTATATATATACTTCGATTTGCACGAAATTTGGTATGACGTACTGAATTGAGCCTAGAGTGATAAATGCCAAGTTTCGTGAAAATCGGTCCAGATTTAGATATTGCTCCCATATATAGTTTCTTCCGATTTCATGTAAATGTTGCACCAAAGTCCACATATATCTTTCGATTTCTTTTCTATCTTTCGAAAATTGACATAGCGATGAGTGCCAATTTTCGTGAAAATCGGTTGAGATGTAGATATAGCTCCCTTATTTTATAGATTGATTTTAAGTAATTGACGCACCAAGGAACCAATAAATGGCTGATAGGAACAAAACGTACTCAAATTAGTATAACCTAACCTGTGACAAGTTTCGTTGAAGTCGGTTCATATTTGGATATAGCTTCCATATATATTTTCCATATATATCGGATTTCTGGTGAATGTAAAAATGTCTTTTCAGAAATTAGTTGAATGTTTCAAACTAGCCTCCATGTCCCGTTTCATTTTCGGTATGTTGAAGTTCCTATCCTAGTTATACAAACGGAGTGTCTGTAATTTGGAATAATATTTTATACTACCACATAATGCAATATGTGAATAAAGACCTACAGGAGACATATATTTTCTGGGGCATTCATTAAATATTATCAAAATAAAAGCTCAGAATTTTAGTCATAATTTTTCTTCTAAATACATTTGTTAACATATCCTATATGCTACAATGAAATACAATTTCAATAAATTTTAGAATACCTACTTTTCGGTAAAAATAAAAAATAACCATCAGATGCTTTTTGATCTACCGTCCAATTATCTGCTAAGAAAAATCAATATCTCTCCTCACACACACACACACACATTCATATGTTAAATTTTCCACTTACACTCTCAGGCCAAATGCATCAGCATTTATTCCGCCAAACATACGCCTGTCCAACCATTCGAAACGCTATTCTGATGTCGGATCGTTCAAAGTGAAACTATTCACTTGTAGCGCGTTAAAACATTTATGTGATTGTTTGTCAATTATTTGACTCCTCCACTACAAAAAACACCGCTTGCGAAAAATACCAAAAAACTACCGCCTCAAAAGCGATAAATGAATGGCATTGCTGAACGCACACATTCAGACGTGGACATGCAACAGCCAAGGGGTATTCAACAATTGTAGTAGCAACAAAAAAGTGGTACGAACCGGGAGCAGAAGTAGTAGTGGTCGTAGTAGCAACCGCCAACAACCTTCGGAGTACCGGCATTGCGGTCAAAGATTACAATTGAAATTCCTGAACGGGAATCAAAGGAATTGTTAGCTCCAAGGAAGATGACGAGCGCAACGAAGACTGCGTCGATTTGGCTGGCCCATAGAGATTCTAAGCAATAACAATTTGTGGCAATTCATACACAGTCAGTAGATTTGCCGCGCTCCCAAACGATCAAGACAAGGGGCAGGCATTCGGCCAGATAATATTTGGCAAAAATCTCAAAAACAATACAAAAAACAACAACATAAGACAGTTGCAATCCAGGATATGAGAAAAAACGGAACGGGAGCACAAAAGGCCGCCACCGACCACAATACATAAAAACGCGTTAACAATGTAAGTGTGCTACGTTGCGGCAGTATTGTTGGCGGCCTTAAGTACCATGCTGAGGCTTATTTGCTATTGCTCCCGGTGATGGTGTCTTCAAGGCGTTTGCAATGACTGCCAGTGATGGTGCCAATGATGCAGATGCGTCAATGCTGCATAGCAGACGTCGGTGCCCCGCCGACTGTGCGCTGCTGCATATGTTGGCCAATTATGTACGTCAAAAGATTGAGAGCTTGTTAAGACGGTGAACAATCGCAGAACGATAATCGCTTTTTGTACACATTTACTCAAGACACATTGAACCGTCGCAGACACACACACGCACATACATCTACAGACATGTATTCTTTAGCATATCATTTCTTAGGTATGTATGTAAGTTAGTAATCGTCTTACTTGCACTTCCACTGACAACAATCCAACTAAAGTGTAAAATTATTTAATTTTTGCTTATCAAGACATGTATTCGCAACATCAAGAAACCTGGAGTTGTA
The DNA here is from genome assembly GCF_032173495.1 of Musca vetustissima. NCBI lineage: Eukaryota > Metazoa > Arthropoda > Insecta > Diptera > Muscidae > Musca > Musca vetustissima. Next base: position 64,225 of record NW_026874431.1, read on the forward strand.
GTTGTAGTGCACTCTTTGAAGACTTTCAGTACACTCGAAGAAATACGAAAATGGTTTTGTAGAGAAACTAAAGGGAGTATTTATCATATAGAAGAGCTGAAGGGAAACATTTTCATAGACAAACTGAAGAGTATCTTTCTTATAGTGTCTTCCAAAACCGAACTCCCTTTAGATTTTTCTCAAATGCGACCTAAAGGGAGTTTTTCTCAAAGACGAGCTGGAGAGAGTCTCTCACAGGGGCGAGCTGAAAAGAGTTTGTGTTATAGACGAACAGAAGACAGTATCCCTCATAGACGAACTGAAGCGAGTTTCTCTCGTAGACGAGCTTAAAATACTCATCAAGCGGGAGGGTGTCTCACATAGACAAGCGGAAGGATCCTTTTAGAGTTTTAAGTTGGAAAGAGTATTCATAAACGAGTTGAAGGGAATCTTTTATAGACGACGTAGAATTTCATAGACTTAGTGTTGTGACGGGCACTTTGAATATGGGATAGGTTCAGAGGAGGCCAATGTTGGCAAAAGATTTTTTCCTCGTAGGAGAGAGAAAAACGCGCATTTACCCATTCATCACAAGCTTTCATTTTCTACTAGTAAACGATAAAATGCTACATTTAACACTTGGTTGTTCTTAATCGCAAAATATTATGAGGAGGGGACGAGGTTATGATATTTGGTGTTGGAAGTAGTTTTGGCACGAGATGATGTGATGGTAGGTTGGAGTTCGATTCAGTTCGAAGAACGGTGACGGCAGCTTGAAACACAGCGGCATTCCGATGAATAGTGATAGAAACATACAAAAATTGGTGACATTCCGATGACCGGTGACTGTCCCGGAGTTTGGTGGCAGCTTGATACAGCGGCAGTCCCATGAATAGTGATGGAAGGTTGGCGGAAGCGGCAGTCTCGAAGTTTCGGGGCAGCCCGTTGATAGTCACAGCATATGAAGATTGGTGGCAGCTAGGCACAGTGACAGCCCGATGTTTCATCTTAAAGCCAAGGGATTGACCTAGACGACAGCGACGAACTCCTTTCGATTACAGCCAAGGACTTGTTTTTTAACCCCACATCCATCTACAGAAGACTGCCCCGATTACGGTCATTTTATTAATTCAAATCTTACGTGTATATTCAGGATAAAGGGCTTAAACCTAACATACTTCATAGCTTATCATGCACTTATTCAGCGCATACTTTACCCTTAACAATGGGTATCTCAGCTTGACTATGCGCTATGGCTCCAACTACAAACTATGCCCCGAAAAATAGACGACGGCAGGTGCTTTCGAACTCCCAAGTGATTCGCAGGCTCCGCTCAGCGAAATAAGTCCTCAACGATTCTATTATCATCAAACTGACACTTATCTAAGAATTCGAGACCACACCTAATCATGAAAACGTCAATTCTATCAATCTGTGCGTTTTTATAAATCGACCTAAAAGTGTGAGACCTATGGGAACCGTCCTCCAACAGAATAGGGTGCAACCTCAACCTCTTAACATTTCCATCTGGTGTAACGAAATGCCATACCTGATAGGAAAAATGTAAGCAATGATAGGCCTCATCACCTGCCGGTAGATCAAGAGCCTAACATGCTACGTAAGATCACCTCTCATCCGCAAGGCATTACCGTATCCGAATAAAGACTTCTCGACCTATTACATATGTATTATACATGGTGGATTAAATCGAACCTCTCCTGAAATACTGAAGTACCGATTAAGTACATGGAGGTACTCGTTAGCGCGCCTATTAACCGCCCTAGCAAGTGGACCAAAAAATGCCTTGACAATCTTCCTATCGAAAACTTTTGCAACAAAGCTACCAAAAGCCGTTAAGGAATGGACTGTAGAAAGACCCGGCCCAAAAACAAACTGGCAGTGCCGCAGAATTTTTCTATCCTCAACAGTTATTTTAATCCAGGCTAGAATTAAGGATTCAAATATCCCTCCAAAAGGCGGAGTGAAATAGGCATGTAGCTACAACAGAAAATGAATGGTGACGAAGGTCAAAACTACGTCTCCTTTTCTTTTTCAGCGCTACGTCTGGGATGTTTTCCATACCACCATCATCTCAAAGAGAGGCGTTGTCCACAGAGGAGCCATTGCGGAAAACTAACTGCTAAACGACACAATATGAGACTTTTCTTCAATTGCCGCAATTATCACGAAAGCAACTCCTTTTATACCTGCGGGTAGCTGGCTGTTAACCCGATGACCACTTATTAAATTTTCATCGCAGTAATAATATTTTGTGTAGACCGTGGACGCTAGGCAATGACAACACTGTAATGGCAGATTAGTTTATTATATGGCCTTTGACCGTTATTTTTAAAGTAAATACGCCTAAACCTCAGATTTTAATTAAATTTGAATGAACATTAAAATGATGGGCGTTACAAGGTGTTTTAGACACTGCTGGATAGTGTCTTCTACAGACTAGCTTGAGAGAAAGGTGTCTCTCTCATAGACGAGCCGTAGGGAGTCTCACATAGATAAACGGAAAGGATAGATAGAGAGATAGAGACTTTGAGAGAACCTTTCATCAATAATCTGAATAGAGTTCCCTCTCAGGAAGATCCTCTTTTAAATAAAAGAATTTTCCTCATAAAGGGGTTGAAGGAAGTTTCGATAAATCTGCCAAAATAATTTTCTTTCATAACTGAACCGTATATAGACTCTTTATTGGACCATCTAAAGGAAGTCTCTTACAGGATGTGGATCACGACTATATGAACTGAAAACGTCTTTATAACTGGTGACATAGAAAGAATTCATTCCCATTAAAAAAACTAAAAAGAGTTCCCTTAAATTGCTGCAAGACATTTCCATATACGCCCTGTGTCATGCACGATTTTAAGGAAGTTCATTTCATTAGAGGGGGTTTAACATTTATTAATGGAATATAACAGATTCTCTCTTTGCAATTTTTCGGTTATCCTATGTACCGTTAACATTGATGGGGAGGAGTAGAAATGACTTTTTTAGAAACGAGCTGGATAGAGTAATTTTATAGATATAACGGGATTCAGATGCAAAAAGAATTCCAGATTTGGATCTGTACAAGCATACGTCTTTGACCCCCAATTTTGTTAAGCGAATTTCAATTAAAACCGTATGGACAGTTAAAAATCTCAAAGTCATAATCATACAAAATTAATTACAAACATTTACATTTGAGCGTAAACCGCAAAGGTTTAGTTAACTTAAACGGCATGGTTGGTTGATATCGCAAATTTTCAGCGGCATGTTAGCTGAAATAACAATTGATGATTTCGCAATGATACTCCGCCAATTGCTAATGGTGTTCGTATGAACACAACGTCATGCATAGAAATGCCGATTTCGGAGGATGTCTTGAAAACCGACAAAAAAAAGTCCACCTTCATGGTCGTCTTTTTCCTCTTGGCAATCATACCTTTGGCTCAACTGTGGTAGATGCACAGTTGGGACATAAACTTGTAGGAGTTTTTATTCGATTTTGGTGCGTTAATACAGCAGCTAAACGAAACTTATCTCTGAAAAAGAGTTGTTTGGGAAATGTTGTGCGGCTTGCGTTTACTTCGTGGAGTGGTGAACCGACATATTTGGAAAATTCAATTTGTGCAGCATTCGCCAACATTTAGTATTGATGCAAACAGCCAGAACGAGGATAAAAACGTAGAGGCGCAAACATAAAAAGTTGGTTGCAATGTAAAAGTGTTAAAAGTAATTTTGTTCAAAGATCCAATCTCGGTTTCATTATCGATGCTATTAATCGTCGAAGGTTATAGAGTAGGTACTTTTTATTATTGTTATTTGGTCTGAGAAACGTTAAGGCTATTCTTGAAGAAGGTTTTTTTTTCGTATGTGTGTATATTTACAGATATATTTTTGATGAAAATAAGCTATAGTAGAATGAGACCATGGGTGTAGAGAAAACTTTATACCCACAACCATCAAATAAATGTATAAACACATTGACATGATGATTCTGCATCAACTGAGAACAGCTAATATCAGTATTATCAAAATGTATATAACCAGTAAGGAAAGTAGTAAAGTCCGAATGGCCCGACTATATGACCACTTTGGGTATATTCTATATATGCATTCAAAAATGTCAATGATCCCTCGAAGGAATATTTACATTAACATATGTGATCTTTATTTATAAGTGAATCGACTAACATCAATCTATACACATGCCTTCCTGCAACCTATTATAAATTTCATTTAATTCGGGCAGATGTAAACCGATTTGAACGAAACTTTCCAGAGATTATTTGTGAATATCCAAAGATATATAGGGAATTTGGTACACCAATTAGATTAATATGAACCGATTTTTTCCCAATTTCAATAGGATTCGTCCTGGAGCCAAATAAATGAGCTGTGCTATATTTCATCCAATTCGGATCATAAATGCAGCCTGTTCTTTGCTTACAAATTAACATGGACAGACAGACGGACTTTTGCCTGTTACAAACATATGCCCAAAGACATAATACCCTGTACTACAGTGTGGTGAAGGTTGCAAACATGTTTGAAATACCAAATAAAAGCCAATTTTTTAGCTAATATGCTTGGAGAGCTAAATGACCAAAAAATAACAGCCGATTCTATTGCATTATATTGGGTGTAGTTTCTAATATTAGATACTTGAACCTTTATAATTTTCAATTCGGTTTTTGAATGATTAGTTCATGTTGAGACAATAAGTGTATTCGTCTCATGGAGAATTGTGACACCTATCGTGATTTGTATACCCTCCAGCCTGCTTGGACTTGATTGTATTGTCTACATTCTCCTGTATGATAATGGTAGTATTAAAACAGATAAAAATACAAATCTCATATCCGACATGCGACACCAAAAAATTACCATATTAGATTACATGTATGCATCTGGCATAAACTAGGATTATTAACATCGCATGAAAATTAAAAAATGGCGGACATATTAAATTTAATTTTTACCACAAACCAAGTTATTAGAAAATAAGGAAGATCATGATCGATTACATTTATCTTAGTGCAGACGATAGCTATATACAGTTGTGTTCATAAAAGTTCACCACACTGTGGTACAGGGTATTATGTCTTTGTGCATATGTTTGTAACAGGCAAAAGGAAACGAGATAGTCACATGGTTCCTTTTGAGAATATGCATAGAATCTCTTTCTAAGTCGATTTATGCAAGTCCGCCTCTCCGTCTGTCTGTCTGCCTGTCCATGTTAAATTGTTAACAAAGTACAGGTCGTATTTATAATCCGAATTGGATGAAATTTGGCACAGCTCATCTATTTGGCCCAAGGACGAACCCTATTGAAATTGGGAAAATTCGGTTCGGATTTAGATATAGCTCCTATATATATTTTCGTCCGATTTTATGTAAATGGTGTACCAAAGTCCCTCTATATCTTCCGATTTGCACGAAATTTGGCATAGCGTACTGAATTGGTTCTAGAATGATGTGTGTAAAATTTCTTGAAAATCGGTTCAGATTTAGATATAGCTCCCATATATATTTTCGACCGATTTAATTTTAATTCTTAATTTTGCACAAACTGACATAGCGCACTGAATTGAGTCTTGGATGATGTGTGTAAATTCGCACAACATACTAAAGTTTGTGTAACATATCATGTGCCAAGTTTTGCTGAACCAGTTCGGATTTAAATGAAGCACCAAAGACTCAAAGTTAATTAGCCATATATGTGTCATGTTTTGTTGGAATCCGTCCAGATTTAGATATAGCTCTGATATAGTTTTGTCCGATTTAAAGTAGGACAAAAGTCGATGTCCATTAGGAACAAAACTTGCATAAATTAGTCAAAATTATTCCATGATATAAGTCGATTCACATTTAGATAAGGGCATATATTTCAGTTCATCCAATTACATGTTAATGACCCTTCTGTTAGGATGCATTTTTTTTAATATACCCATAGGAGTGAAGGGTATCATATAGTCGGCCCCGTCCGATTTTACTACTTTCCTTACTGGTTTTTGTTATGATGATGTTCCTAGTCAATTGTGTTCAACCTATTCCTTAATTATTATTTTCCTCGAGCCATATAAAATTATATTTTTTTTGTGCCAAAATTTGTTATTTGCTTATATCCGTAGTATGTACCTGTTAAAGAATTTGTAGCTATTTTCATTATCCATTAAATTTCGCCAGATATTTCCAACATTTTACCGCTTGTCCATGATCGTATAGCATTCTTAATGTGTTACGAAAAGGTTGCACCATTTATTTCAGACACATTTGCACTTTGGCCACATATTTTGTGGGATGGTTGTAACAGAGCATATCGCAGAGCCACTCGCCATAAAGGTTAGGTTTTGTGGTTTTGGCTGTAACGGCAATTATGGTGCTGCAGTGCAATTGTAGAAATCGTAGTGAACACTTTGTGGCGTCGGTGCAATTAATTGTGATTTATATCATTGTAACATTTAAAAATATATTTATTCTTTGTTTTACTTCTTGCAATTCATAATATACTATAACTACTATAACTACTATCATAGCTTTTTGGAGGGATATAGACTCATTTTTGTCGGATGTGATATCGGCATTGTTAAATAATTTAGATGAGATTGTAGTTATCTATATATGGGATTCATGTCTGACGTAATTTTCGGCAATTGCATTACATTCCTTTAATATTTTTGTTAAAAAAATCATCATCACATAAATACATATGAATGAATATAAATGTGTGTATGTGTGTGCATGTGCACTTATAAATAAATATATGCCTTTTGACTTGGTAAAACAATTCGCAATAAATTTTTCATGAACCTGTCAGTAAATGCAACATGTTACAAATACAAGCAAAAAAAAACTCCACACTATAAAGTATTTGTAAAAACAATAACAAATCGTGCTCTTACATCTTCACATTTGCTCAGTCATCGCAGTCACTTAATGTGGTGTTGGTGGCAGTGACCACTAAGTAAGGACGCCTCCAAACTATAACAACCAACTGTAGACAAACACTACAAACCACCTTCGCCACCATCACATAATCATCGATTGTTTGTTGTTTTCCGGTGCAAGTGCATAGACATGAGGAACGTTTTTTTTTTCTTCTCTAAAGCTTACGATAACTGATCACATTGTAGGAATATTGGTTAAAATCTGTAAATACATTTTGAGTAAAAAATATCAGATTTCGGATTTGATATATTATCCGAAATCACATGGTTGGGACTTAGAGGTTCGTATTTGAACATAGGCCTCTTATTATTAGACTGGTGCGTATGAAATGTCGGATTCTCTTTATATGTGGACGTTTGTCTCCCTGTTTTCGTTACATTTTTGTCTTTGGCATAACCTCATTCATAGTCGTATTGTCCATGGCCAGAGACTCATTTCAGCAAAATAGGTTTTCTAAAAGATCACATTATTTTCTTATATGAGTACAAACATGGTAATAGTGCTTCAAAAATTGCACGCAACATATACCAAGCGTTTGGGGGAGAATACGGTTAACGATCGGAAAGTGCAGCGTTGGTTCGAAAAATTTCGGACTGGCGATTTTTCATTGCAAAATGAACCGTGCGGAACACCCAAAACGTCTGTGAAGAATGATGACCTGAAAGCTCTAGTGGAAGCGGATCCAGCCGTTTCCGCGAAGGAACTTGCTATCAGGATGAAATTTGACGATATTGAGACACATTTCTGAGATTGGCAAGGTTAAGATGTTGGACAAGGGGGTATCGCACGCACTGACTGAGCGAAATAAAACAATTGCGAAACTGAACAAACTGGAATATGAAGTTTTGCGGCATCCACCACATTCACCGGATATCTCGCCGACAAATTTTCATTTTTTCATGAATTTAGAGCTGTTTTTAAGGGCCAAACACTATGAAAATGAAGACAGTCTAAAAAAAACTCGATATCAGAGTTTATTAATTCTAAAGACCAAAATTTTTTAAAACAGTCATCTACGCTTTAAAATCTCGTTGGCAGAAGTGAATTGAAGCGAATTATAGTATACTTTGATTGAATAAACAGATTTTGAAGAAATATATGCAGTTTTATACAATCACTTAAAAATCCCACATTTCATACGCACCAACCTAATAGAACACATCACGAATCTCCGTATTCATATATCACGACGGAAGCCATATATCAATAATTTTAGCTATACTACACTGCAGTGGACCTATGATGGCTACGTTTTCCAATGATGATTTATCAACCCGAAATATTAAATATCAGCGATTTTTCATGGTATATTTTCCTAAAATTTCAAAATAGCGAAGATTGGAGATCCTGTTATATGGACTAATACCACAAGATGATTTGTCTATCAATGATAAGTCAAAATATCAGTGTACATCAAATCTGGCTGAAAACCGTGTTCAAAATCCTTAAAATACCGCATATGTAGGTGTACCGCTTATGGGGACTATGCCTCGACGTGAATCGGACTTGATTGGAATGTCATGTCCATATGTTGAAATTACGATTATTGATGCGTAGCAAAAAAAATCTACACAACTACCACTGAGCTATTATGTGCATCTATATTCGGACCCCGTGAAATATTTCGAAATATTAGGTTGGGGAAAAAGAAATCTATTATTTTTCTGTAAGCTGTACTTAGAGATTTCTCGTATTTTTTTAACATCCTGTAACAGAGTTTTAAAAATGGAAGTGAACAACAGGAGAGGTGTTGTGTTCCACCACACAATCCTTGGCACCAAGCGTTTATCATCTTTTTCTTGCATTGCAAAATTTCTTTAATGATAAAAAATTGGTATCTAGGGAGGATTGTGAAACTCGACTACAAGAGTTTTTTGCCAACAGAGAGCAGGGCTTCTATGAGAGTTACTTTAAAACGACAACAAATCATACAACAAAACGGTGCATATTTCGTCCAAATCGGATATTCCGAAGCATAAAGTCCTATAGTTCATATAAAAATAATAGATTTTTTACCTAACTTAATATTTGCACACTCTTGACCGATTAGTGGTCACCAGCTCCATCGCAGTATCTTTTCCGAATCATATTTGCTCCATTTTTTTTTTTATTTTACACATAAAAACTTTTTGGTACATTTTACCCATCATTTCAGACTCAATTAAATACACTATGCCAAATTTATACCCTCAGCCTTATGGCTAAGGGTATAATTATCACCTTGACACGGTGAAAATGTGCCTCATCGAAATGTTGGTTCTAGACCCCTTGTTTCTTTGGACCAAATGCTTTTCTGAACAGTTTAATATCATCCAAACTTTGCCCATCATACAATTTCTTCCAAACTTAGTTGAAGTTCGAAAATGGGGAATATCGGCCCACCCCTTCTGGTACCTCCCACACAGGGGCTAGGCCCAAATGGCGGTTATAGTTCTTATATAGTTCATTATCGAAGTTCTAGTTTTTTATCTCGATATCCTCCACAGGTGAAATTATTACAACAGAGTCTTAGAACCAAACCCAAAACGCGGAAAAAATCAGATTATTATTTTAAAATAAACAAGTGAAAAAGCGCTAAGTCGAACTTTGGATACCCTCCACCATAGATATACTGACAGGTACTTGAAATAAAAAATATAGGGAAGTGTACCTATACCGACATTTCTACAAACGGATTATGGTTTAAATATTGGTAATAGACCCCATATTTCTTTGGACCAAATTTGTTTCAAATAATTTTGTTTTCATCCAAACTTTGCCCATTTTATTATTTCCTCCAAAATTAGTTCAAGTTTGCTAAAATCTGTAAGATCCAAAAAGTGGACTGATACTGATAACGTATGGTAGAGTATAAAATCCTCAAACTACTGTAATTTATATTACAAAGTTATACCAGTGAGCGGAGCAGTATAGTCGGACGGGGCCGACCATATTATACCCTACACAACTACCACGGAACTCTAACTTTTGCGTATGTTTATTTCGAGCCTGATCAATATTTCGTGATTTTTGCACCCTCTTGACCGATTAGAGATTAACAGCACATCTTCCTTACAAATACATATTTTCCGAATATCTCAATATTCTGTTGAGATATTTCCTGGATTCTCAAGGAAAATTTCAAAGCGATGAGCGCTATATTTCCCTCCTCTATTGTGGTAATATGTTACTAAATAATATATGAATACGTAACCACCTGTAAATATTTACATGTAACTCCGAGTACATACGACCATATAATTGGTATCAGTTTAAAGGTGAACCACTCCTACTATCAACTTCTTGGGTCTATGTCCTTTAGGAGTAAATATATACGCTATAGAATACAAATTTTCATTTGAACCGCTAAATATTGACCGATTTTTATCAAAACAGGCATGCTTATTCTTTGGCCCGATCCCCGTCTCCATGCTAAATTTCATGTTCGGGCCATTATTGCGGCCTCTGGAGCGACCAGAAAAACCGACAAAAATTTAGTATTTGGTCCATTTCATCCCCTAAATATTAACCGATCTTTCCCAAAAACAATAGGGGTCTTCATTGGCCAGAACCCATCCTACATGCAAAATTTCGTGAAGATTGGTCCATAACTGTGGCCTGTATCGTGTTTACAAATTACAATGGACAGACGGACGGACGGACGGACACACATGTCTAGATCGACTCAGCTAGTCGAGATATGACGATCGGTATACTTAAAGGTGGGACTAGGACCAATATTTCGCGGTGTTACAAATTTTGGGGCTGCACAAAGCTATAATACCCTGACAACATAGTTGTGTAGGGTATAAAAAGCACAAAAAACTAAGTCTTCGGTCCAATAGATCCCAAAATTAATATCTGATCATCCCCGAAAATACTAGGCGTTGTCCTTGACCACAACTGGAAAATTTCAGAGCGACCAGTGCCATATTTCCGCCCTATTGTGTGGTAATGGGTTACTAAATAATATCTCAGTACGTAAGCACCTGTAAATATTTAAGTGTAACTCCCACATCTGAGTACGTACGGCCATATAATTGGTATCAATTTAAAGGTCAACCACTCCTCTTGGATATACAATCAACTTCTCGGGTCTTTGTCCTTCAGGGGCAAATATATAAGCAATAGAATACAAAATTTGTAATTTTTCACACAAAAGTCGGGGTCCATTTGACCCGCTAAATATTGACCGATCCTTACCAAAACAGGCATGCTTATTCTTTGCTCCGATCCCCTTCTCCATGTAAAATTTCGCGATGTTCGCGCCATAATTGCGGCCTCTGGAGCGACCAGAAAAACCGACAAAAATTTAGTATTTGGTCCATTTCATCCCCTAAATATTAACTGATCTTTATCAAAAACAATAGGGGTCTTCATTGGCCAGAACCCATCCTACATGCAAAATTTCGTGAAGTTTGGTCCATAACTGTGGCCTGTATCGTGTTTACAAATTATAATGGACAGACGGACGGACGGACACACATGTCTAGATCGATTCAGCTAGTCGAGATATGACTATCGGTATACTTAAAGGTGGGTCTAGGACCAATATTTCGCGGCGTTACAAACTTTTAGGGCTGCACAAAGCTATAATACCCTGACAACATAGTTGTGTAGGGTATAATGAGGCTATGCCTAAATTGGTCCCCCATATTGATTACATAGTGTAGGAAATAGTGAATTTTGGGAGATATCATTATATGAGGACTATGCCTGAATAATGACCGGTATATGCCAATTTTGAACCCAATATTATAATTGAGGAGATGCCTAAATGTCTGCCGATATATTTTATTATCGTCATGTTTGAGTTTTTTTCGAATTCGGTACAAAAACGCGCTCAAGAACTTCAAAATATCGAAAATTGTAGGTTACCTTATATGGGGGCTACCAGAAAAAATGGACCTATATTTTTAATTTTTAGTGGAGAGACGAACTCAAAGTACTAAGTTACAGCCAATTCCGTTGAAGACTACGATCAAAACCCCCAAAATACTGAAAATTAGAGGGTAACGTTATATGGGGGGTACCAGAAAAAATTGACCTATATGTATAATTTTTGGTGGAGATATTGGGCACCCAATAGCATCTCAATATACCAAATTTCAGCGAATTCAGGAAAATTGGGCGGTACCCTTATATGGGAGCTATACCTAAACGTGGACCGATATATCCCATCTTCGAACTTGACCTGCCTGCAGAAAAAGACGACTCTGTGCAAAATTTTGGCGATCTATCTCAACTCGTTTAGACGCTAGAGTGATTACAACAGACGGACGGACAGACGGACATGCTTCGATCGTCTTAGCATTTTTCGCTGATCAAGAATATATATACTTGATAGGGTCGAAAATGATTATTTCGATGAGTTAAAAACGGAAAAACAAAATTAATATACCCTCCATACTATGGTGGAGGGTATAAAAAGTGGGTTATATGGGGTCAACCCCAAAATGGAGGCGAATATTAATAATTTTTAGTAGGGAGATTTGTTACGACTACAAAATACCAAATTGCAGCGAAATCGGTTGGAAAACGCGCTCAAGAACCCCAAAATACCGAAAATTGGGGGTACCCTTATATGGGAGCTACCCGAAAACATGGACCTATATTTATAATTTGTTGTCGGGAGATTTGCTACCCAGTAGGAACTCAGAGTACTAAATTACAGCTAATTCGGCGGAAAAATACGCTCAAAACCCCTAAAATACTGAAAATTAGGAGGTACCGATATATGGGGGCTACAAGAAAAAGTGGACCTATATTTATAATTTTTTGTGGAGACATTAAGTACCCACTAAGAACCCAATGCAGCAAATTTCAGCGAATTCGGTTGATAAAAGTGCTCAAGAACCCCAAAGTACCAAAAATGGGGGGGTACCCTTATATGGGATCTTTGTCTAAACGTGGACCGATATATCCACTCTTCAAACTTGACTTGCCTGCAGATAAAAGACAACCCTATGCAAAATTTCAGCACCCTATCTCAATTTCTTCAAAAGATAGCGTGATTACAACAGACGGACGGACATGGCTAGATCGTCTTAGAATTTTACCCTGATAAATAATATATATGGGAAATTACAAAAATATTTTAAATTCCTTGAAGCTGAGGTTTGCAAGGTTATAACTCGCGAAATATGAACATATTGCATATAATTTAAATGCATTTCTATAAAATGAAGTTGTTGAAATCTTTAAGTATTGGTTATAAATAATAAGTTGGGTGGAAGCTGTGATATTTGTAATGTAAAAAAATGGTTGAAAATTATTTGTTTTTGTGTTCCTTAATGATTTGTGGCTAAACTACACAACGCTCGCACATATGATCAGTGAATAAGTTGCAGAATACCCTATGGACAATATGCTTCTAATGTATGATTTTTCTATATAATCACTGCATCCACCCAAATCGGATGCTGACATTTTGAAGCCGGATTTTTGGTGTTTTTTGAATTTTTCTTATAATTAGGACGCGCATCCAAATAATGGACTAAACTGATTATAGGATTGTAGAACTCGCGATTTTGCTTCGTTTAATGTATATCTCATGAATGTGATCGCCGTAGCTTCTTTGCAATTGGGTTCCAAAGACGAAAATTTGGTGCGTAAATTTTTATAAGATACTTATTTTTTGAGTCTAAAATTAAGAATGTCCATTCAAATTCCGTGGAACCCCGCGTGATTTTAGTTTTTTTACGTGCCGGATCTAATGAGCCCATCCATGTTGAATTCCGCCCAATATAACGGCGGATATAGGTACCTTGAATGTGGGAAAAACTGCAAAAACTTATTTTGACAAATTCGAGTATATAATCGCGTTTTTTCTTCGAATTGATTTCACATACATTCATTCTTGTGTTATCATATTCACGAATCTGTGTGAAAATAGGTCAAAAATATATCGATACGCGAATAATATACGTATTTTATCAAAAATCGATTGTGGAGGCACATCCGTGGTTCTTAACCGATCCTTTTAAAATAGGTGTCCTTTTGTGTATTTTCATAGGAGATTACTGAAATCGGATGCGCATACAAATCGTATGCACGTTGCGTGATTTTTAGCCATTTTTAGGGTTTTGGAATAGTAAAGTGCATCGAGCGGCACACTTTGACCGCTAAATTAAACATCGAAAAATGCATAATTATTGAAAGACATTGATTTGGTTTATACGAAAACCGCATGCGCATCAACTGATTTCAACTAATACGCGAATTGCATGCTTTTAAATATTGCAATATATTTATATTTAGTAATTTTTACAGTCGAATCTGTTATCAGATGAATATACCGATATTTAACAATCATCTAAAAGAATTTGAAGAAAAAAGCGTCGCATATTTTAGAAGATTAAGGCAAACCCGTATTCCCTTAACCATACTAAAAAAAAATCGAAAATTCAAAAAACATTTCGATTTAATTAAAAAATTAATTTATTTTATTTTCAGATATCTTCATGCTTCTATTTGTTTTTCGCGACAATTTAACCGTAATTCAATGTGATTTGACAAGTATGCAAAGAAAACAAATGTGTTTAACCATTTGTAAAGAAATTCGCGAATTACACAAAATAGGAATTCATTTAATTTATATTTGAAATACAAGATTTAAAATCGCGAACATATTTCGAATCAGGATATTTTTCTTAACCTATGTACCAAAAATAATGAATGTGCTCGCAAAAATTTTTTTCAATTGTTTTTTATGGAATTTAAAAAGAATTTTGTAATTTCCCATATACTTTATAGGGTTGGAAATGAATATTTCGATGAGTTACAAAGGGAATGACAAAATTAATATACCCTCCATTTAAACATACCTTACAATTTATTTATTGATCGCCAAAATCGTAAAGGATGGTCCCATAAATACAAATATAACCCACTGTGCACTCTTGTACTTCAAACCAAAGCCAGAATATGTAACGAACATAATGTCTGCACTAGAAACGAAATCAATAGTTATGTGAATAATAATAACAAAACACAGCCAACAATTTTCAAACGGCAGGCAAACCAACAAAGGATTGAGGATCACAAAATGTTGAATATTTTCACGTCTTCGATATGGATTTTGGAGCTACTTCTTTTCAACTACAATGCAGAAATTGTTGGCGGCGGTGGTGTGATCGTGTGGCATGTTGCAAGGTGCATCGTCAATAGGTCGTTTGCTTTTAAGCATAGCGAAAACCAAAGAAGAAAATATACAATTTTAACACAAAAGCTGCCGCCACAACCACCTTCAATTTTTATTTTATAGCACTTCTATATTTCATTGGCATTTTGTTGTGGTACGAAATGAATGATATGATGCATTCGTCATTGTGTTGGTGACAAGTTTTCGTGAATTTTAATATGATGTACATTTCAAAACCATTTCGTAAAATATGAGTGAAATTTAGGTTTGGTCCAAAAAAGAGGTATATAAGTAAATAACTGTATGTATACCGGACAAATGTTCGGTCTTTGATGCACTATCATGAAATCGGAAATTTGGAACAAAAACATCTTTTTGTCAGATGAACATTGCAGACCGTCTGTTGTAGCGTATTATATGGTTCACCACCTCCACTTGTTCTCGTTGTATTGTCTTTCGGCACAATAGTAAACTGGCCATTCTTTTTCGAATTGATATGCTCTAGGTTGTCTAGAGTTCAATTCAATTCAATTTGAAAATACATTTATGGATGCCTTCTTTTAATCTGCGTCTATTTTAGCCCTTTTTCCTTTGCAATTTTTGTTCATTTTATTTCGCGTGAATGTAGACAGTCCTGCTCTCTCTGATGGTAACATATTTTTAAGTACTTTATTTTTGATGGACACGCAGGCGTAACCTGCAAAAAAACTACAACAATGGCAAGAGTCTACGAGGCATGCCAACCGAAAGCATGGCACTATACAAATACCTATACAAAAGACAACAGAAGCAACTTTACATGTCCGCAGATGAACCGCCTAAACGCCTAAACAATGGATATTCCACAACCGCCTGCATTCAGGCATGCAGGGCATCAACTGAAAACCTAAAAGAAAAAGGTCATTGTTAAGTTGAGATTCTTGAATGATTTTCGCAGAGGATGAATGTCTTGCATTGAATTATGTGGCATAATGTAATGAAGATTATAGCGAAGCTGGTACTTTGGAATTCAATTGAATTTTGTGGGTGTTACTGTGAACTCCTGTTTTTTATTGTTATTATTTTCTACGATAGGTATATCTAGCCTTGGTACTGATGCATTTGGTTTATTTGAGATTAAAAAGTAAGTTCCGCAAAGAAAAACTAGCTAGAAAGTACGAAGAATAATATATCTCTGGCCAAAGTAACCATAATTATTGCTGGCGCCTTCTGACATTTGTACTGGAAAGTTCGATTTTTTATCATAACCGTATGCATATATTATGATAGAAATCGCAATTTTTAAGATAGAGCTTTGAAATTTTGCATCACTACTCCTAGGACGTTTAAAGATTTCGTTTCGATATAGCCTTTTTTATGTATTTTGATGGTCTTAGACGCACTTACAGAAAATACAATCTGTCTTGCCAATTGGAACAACCTTATCCTCAGAGAGTTTTCAATATAGGTCCGCATAGGTCCCATAAATAATTTCGTCCGATTTAAACTAATAGCCTACTGTATTAAGTCTAGAATGACGTGGATTAAGTTTCGTTGATATCGTTTCAGATTTAGACGTATCATTCATATATATTTGCCTCCGATTTGGTGCACTAATTACCGAAAGTTTTCCCGATTGCAATGAAATTTTGCACAGTATAGCTAATTGAGCCTGCGATACCAAATATTTCTTCGGGTGAAACAAAAATTTGCTCAGTGAACCGAAATAAGTCTACAATAACGTGTGTTAAGTTTGCTTTAAATCGGTTCAGATTTATAGACTGCTCCCTTATATATTTCCGATATGGCTAATGATGGTATATACACTTTGATACGGCAAAAATGTGCCTCATCAGATTTATAGACTGCTCCCTTATATAGGGAACTGATGAGGATCAGTGGCGTGATCCGAAACTATAGTCTTCCCTGCCTTACCCCTCGGCAAACAATGCCATACATTCCCCACTAATAAATAGTTGTTTTTAAAAATAACAAACTGGGATTCAGCCTGACTATTTTGCAAAAACAAAATACAAATGGTATCCCAAATAAACCGCCAACACTACTGAAGTTGTAGACGCAGGCACGGTTAAACTGTTTGGTTTGTTGCTGTATACTAGCAACACCAACAAAGTCGTTGTGTGCATTTGTCGCGATGTGACAACACACAACAGTGGGAAAGGTATGGAATTGTTTGTAAATGCCTTCTTAACCTCGAAGTGAGACTCCAGCGAAATTCTCATACAGTTTATGTCGCTGGTCAGCTAAGTACTTCGCTTTGTTACAAGAGACATTTGGGTATGAACGGTTTTTTGTATAGAAGCAATAGCTTCTGGGGAGAATATCCCAACAAAAAACTGATGAGGATCAGTGGCGTGATCCGAAACTATAGTCTTCTCTGCCTTACCCCTCGGCAAACAATGCCATACAACAAACTGGGATTCAGACTGACTATTTTGCAAAAACAAAATACAAATGGTATCCCAAATAAACCGCCAACACTACTTTTCGATATAGTCATAACACACATAAATGTATAGAACCTCAGCCTTATGGCTAATGATGGTATATACACTTTGATATGTGCCTCATCGAAATATTGGTTTTAAATCCCATATTTCATTGGACCAAATCCTTTTCAGATAATTTGGAGTCGATTTACAAATCTCCATCCGACCATCATTGCGTCCGTAATATTATTACAATACTTAGGTTATTTCCGAAGATGGGACCGGTCGACATACTGGTACTTCCCACCCAACATTTTTTAAATTTGTTATCCCAATATCAAGCGAATTGTACTATCGCAAACGACCATCTTCCGACACATAAAATCTCATCGACTTGGTTCTTCAAAAACCGTTTTAATTAAATTGCAGAAATGGTGCACAATCAGGAGTAGTAATAGCGGTAAATGCTGTAGATTGGGTTGATATATAGGAGGCTGTGGTTGAGTTTTGTATTCCGACGAAAAATATGGTACTTCGTGCTGCTACACGCATCTGTTCCAAACCGGATCTCGACACCTCTCGATGCCAATTTTCACGCCATTTCCCATAGCCACCAAACGATTATTCCACAAGCCGGGATTATAGGTTTCAACCTATAATCCGGGACAAATAAATCCAAAGGCACAAATAAAATGAAAGACCAAAATACCCTCACGAACATTCCGCACGACACATCCAACAACACAACCTTTCTACAGACCTCACAACACATCTACACAGTACAGAGACAACAACAACAACTCGGGTATCCGCCCCGTCGGATCAAATACTCAGGACAGTGACTAGACACTCTCACGAGTATCCAGCCCTTAAGACTACGCACTCGAAAAAAGAACAGCCTTAGCCAAACACATCCATACAGAAGGTTCGGTACCAGCAAAAATACATCAGGTATTAAGCAATCGCCGCAACATATCTTTCCAGCAGTCCACACACCCACAAGGACTATATATGGGAACTATATTTGCAAGCATTTATGCAGGCGATTCTAGAATCAATTTGGTCAGCTGTTAAAATTTCATCTCAATCGAATCTGTATATTAAGGGAACCCCCCCATTCTCAATTTTTTATTTTTAAGATTTTAAATGGGCTGGTAAATGAATACCAATGCTTGTTAAGGTTTGTAACTTTGCACATATATATTTGAAGATTTAAAGAGGAAGAAAAATAATTTACAAAAAATTTTTGTTGTTGTCTTGTTGTTGTTTTTGGTGATTAAAGAAAAGTCCTTATTTTTGATGGCGGGCATGATAACTCCTCACTGGAACATCGGAATCCGAAAATTCCAACGGTACAAAAAGAGTACATGTCTGGCTCTCGCACGAACTTGGATTATTGACTTCGCTCTAAAATTAACAAAATGGCGGACCTTTGAAAAAATATTTTTGGAAAATCGCCGATTTTTGACCAAAAACCAAGGTAAAAAATAACGAAGATCCTCACCGATTGGCTTTATCCTAGTTCATACGATAGCGATACACTCACAGAGAAACGTGTCAAAATTTGGAATCGATTGGGTTATTAGTTTTTGAGTTATCGTGCCCGCCATTCACAAAAGAGAAAAACGCGTTTAAAGTTTGAGAAGCCCTTTAGCCGTCACTTGATGCTGACACAATAAATCGGCTATAACTTGAAGAGTTCTTGAGATTTTCACTTGAAATTTTGTAGGGACATTCTTGAATTAGTGTAGATTCGAATTAAATCAAAAAAAATTTTGACCCCGAGAATGGGGGGGGTCCCCTTAATCTGAACAAATTTCATAAAATTCGGCCTTTTTATTGATTACAATAATACGTGGACAGACAATTGAATTGTCTGAGAAAGTAATTCGAAGTGTATTCATAAAAGAAGTTATCTCGTTTTCGTTTGCATGTAATAATCGCAAGGTGTGTACTTTTCTTACTGGTTGACATACAATCGAAGGCATGAAAACATAAAAAACCCTTTGGTTTTATTAATTTTTGATATGAACATTGATAGCAATATTGACATATTCACATTCTCGGAATATCCAAGTTATTGTATAAAACTTTTTCTCAGATTATCCAATGACCCCTTACCACACAACCATGAAATTAAATACATGTTTTTTTATAAACAGTTTTAATTAAAAGTCCTTAATATTGCTGTAGAAAAAAACATATTGATGTATGGAAACATGTCCTTTTGTCGCAACATTTTCGGCAATTAGTCGGTACAGTGTTGGGTGGAGCAGAACACCAACTGTAAGCAAATTCTGCAGCGTCTTTAGCAGGTATGACAACAATAACACCAAAAACAAACAAAGATATGACAATCCTTCTTGTTGTTTTTGTATTTTTGTTGTTATTTGTTTTGAGACATTTGAAATGCAGCTGTTACAAACTCTTTCGCTTTTTTTGCAACAATAATAGGACACGTTTTAAACTGCACAAAAAAAGGAGGCGAAACATGCGAACGGTGCTGGTGCTGGCAATAGCTACGACAAAGACTAAAATAATAAAAATTGTTTTTAATAAAACATTTGAGTAACGTGTCACACTGCAAAACTAACAACACTGAAAGTCAGTCTAACAACTAAAACATACCGAATATATATTTGGCGTTTTTGCAGTTCTTGGGTGCTAATCTCTGTATCCATGGCCCCACATATGGCACACATTTGTATGCAACGCTCAGTTTACATGGCGAGTATTATGTCGGCTATACGCAGTCGAGCAGAAATTGAATACAGTGGTACTTCGTTGTGGCAGATTGGTATGCATATCCATATATACATAAATGATTTATTATTCCCTAATATATATTAGTTCATACAACGAGAGAGTACAAATCAAAAAAAGAGTACGATTAAATTAAGGTAAGCCGAACCTGTTGTCCTCCTTCTACCTAAAATAACCACTGTACTAGACCATCGAAAAATTGAAATAAGGAAAAACACTTCAATAAAAATTTGGAACAACGTGCCGCAAATACAATATTTTGACTTTTTTGTTTGCCTTGTTTATTTCTTGTTTTCATTTATGCCACATACTACGTCCACATTTAGGTTGATAGTGAGATTCGTTGAGGCCGATGTTTGTTTGCTGTTGCTGCTGCTGCTCCTCTTCATGCTCGTGTTATGTTCACTAATTAGTATTTCGAAGTATGAGACGACAGGCAAACACACACAAAAAAGTCTACCCGAAAAAATGCACAAAACGCCAAAAAGACAAACGACGAATTGTTGTTGTTGGGTGGGGTATAACAACAACAGACATTGCTGCTGCTGGTCGTCGTCTGCTGGCATAAATTGAGAGAAAACACCAGCGCCACCAACATCATCGTCAACCTCATCACCAACATCATTTTTTACCGCCACCGTTACGGGCTGCCACTTTGTCAAGATGCTCATTAGACTGACAGCGGTGCGTGGAGACATTCGCCTAACAAATGCAAGGTGTTTCCTCTTGTCCTGTAGTTTAGGCCATGCCTTTACCGCCTCTGGCCTGATCGTGATTGTCTAAGGTATGGGGTAGGCGGTTGCAGTCGTAGTTGTCGTCGTCAGTCTTTCAATGCGATTTTTACAATTTTGTCACAGTAATTGGACAAATTAATTTGCGTACATTCGTGTTTACAGCCGAAAACAAACTAAGAATTTTGTTCAAAACGATTTTTAATTTAGACGAAAAGAGGAAAAAAAGGAAATTAATATAATTTCATGTATGAAATGTGAAAATAAATGATCTGCACTGATTCTGTCTGAGGGCATAGACGATTCTATTTATGCATTAAATGTAAACGATTTAGATGGTACTATTGTGATAATAATATTAATAATTTAAAGCTAAATTTTTGGTATATTCCTAAATTATGCTTTTATATTCTACACCAAACTATGTTACAGGATATTTTGTCTCTGTGCCTATTTTTGAAACAGGCAAAGGAAACGGGATAGACCCAAAGATACTTTTGAGAGTAGGCATTGAATCAATTTCTGATTCGATTTGGGTTGGAAGCACTCAAAGTGGTCCCGTTTTACTTTGGTATTTTTCTTAACGATTTGTAGTACTAGGATTAAATTCGGCTAGGAACTTTAACATATCGAAACCAGTAAGGAACGTTCAAAAGTCGGAAAGGCCGAATATATCATACCTTTCACCATTTAGGGTACATATAAGAGACGCTCCTATGTACAATATGATGTTGATTTAATGTCCCTAAAAAATTTCAAGTGAAAATCTCAAGAACTCTGGAAGATATAGCCGACTTATTTTATCAGCATCAAGTGACGGCTGAAGGGCTTCTCAAACTTTAAACGCGTTTTTCTCTAAACATTTTTTTGCGAATGGCGGGCACGATAACTCAAAAACTAATAACCCAATCGATTCCAACTTTTTACACGTTTCTCTGTGAGTGTATAGCTATCGTATGAACTAGGTTAAAGACAATCGGTGAAGATCTTCTTTATTTTTTAACTTGGTTTTTGGTCAAAAATCGGCGATTTTCCAAAAATATTTTTTTCAAAGGTCCGCCATTTTGTTAATTTTTGAGCGAAGTCAATAATCCTAGTTCATACAAGAGCCAGGCATGTACTATTTTTAACACCGTTGGAATTTTCGGATTCCGATGTTCCAGTGAGGAGTTATCATGCCCGCCATCAAAAATAAGGACTTTTCTTTAATTACAAAAAAAAACAACAACACAATAACAAAACATGTTTGTAAATTATTTTTCTTCTCTTTTAAATCTTCAAATATATATGTGCAAAGTTACAAACCTTAACAAGCATTGGTATTGATTTACCAGCTCTTTAAAAATCATGAAAAATTAAAATCGAGAATGGGGGGTTCCCCCCATAGTCCTTCGAGGACCATTGACAAGCTGGCAGACTTGGAGTCATTGGTGTACTATTTTGTAATAAATCGATTCAAGTACAAAAACCAGTAAGGAAAGTAGTAAAGTCGGACGGAGCCGACTATATGATACCCTTCACCACTATGGGTATATTAAACAGGACTATTATCATGAAATTGTATGAAATAAAATATCTACCTAGATCTATCCATAAACATGTCATTCGTTAGTTACAATGGGACAAAGGTATGTAAATCGACTTCAAACAAATATCAAAAGGTCATCCGTTGGGCTAGATCTGCACTTGTAGAAAAACCAACTACGTTATTCTATACTCAATTTTGTATGTTGTGCAGAATTTGATGTCAATCTAACAAATATGAGGAGTTTGATTTACTTTACTATATGGATGCTGTATCCAAATATGAACCGATTTCAACGAAACTTGTCACAGGTTAGTACGTACGTTTTGTTCTTATCAGCCATATATTGGTTCCTTGGTGCGTCAATTACTTAAAATCAATCTATAATATAAGGGAGTTATATCTAAATCTCAACCGTTTTTCCCGGTTTTCACTAAACTTGGCACACATTATTCTGGATTAAATTCAAAACGCTATGCAACGTAAGAACTTAGTACATTATTTAGATTAAATCGGACGAAAATATATATATCAAAATCTGAATCGATTTTCACGAAACTCAGCACACACCATTTACCTTAAATCGGACGAAAATATATATGGGAGCTATACCCAAATCTGAACCGATTTTCAGGGAACTTGACTTAATTCATTATACTGTGCCAAATTTCGTACAAATCGAAAGATATATAGGGACTTTGGTACTCCATTTACCTTAAATCGGACGAAAATATATATGGGAGCTATATCCAAATCTGAACCGATTTTAACGAAACTTTGCACACATCATTCTAGACCTAATTCATTACGCAGTACCAAATTCCGTGCAAATTGAAAGATATATAGGGACCGTTTACATTAAATCGGACGAAAATATATATGGAAGCTATATCTAAATCTAAACCGATTTTTCCCAATTTCAATAGGGTTCGTCCTTGAGCCAAATAAGTGGCCTGTGCCAAGTTTCATTCAATTCGGATTATAAATGCGACCTGTGCTTTGTTTACAATTTAACATCGACAGACAGACGGACGGACATGCATAAATCGACTCAGAAAGTGATTCTATGTATATTCTCAAAAGGAACAATGTGTCTATCTCGTTTCCTTTTGCCTGTTACAAACATATGCACAAAGACATACTACCCTGTACCACAGAGTAGTGAAGGGTATAAATATATATGAAACGAGCACCGTTTAAGAGAAAGAATATCATTATTGTAAGGGCGACGAAATTCATTAAAATTTTTATGTGCAGCCCTAAAATAAGATTGCACATTTTTCCAACCATCCAACCTAATGTCTTCGAAAAAAAGTTCTTAATCAATTCTTTTTATAGCTTAAGAGAAACAATTTTTGTGAAATTAGCCTTTTTCGCTTATCCGAATTCGAGTGTACGTCTATTAATAGGTGTTGACTGCTTTATTTGCTTAATATTAGCATTCTATAGGGGGCAGTAATTAATTAACAGTAATTAGAGGGGACAGTAATCTCATAATTATCTCCCTTATCAGACCACCTGATTTCATAATCACGATTTCAGGTAACCTCCCATTGTTTTCGATTAAAGCGGTTACAGCCGCGGTTACAGCCGCGGCTGTAACCGCTTTATTAATTACAGCTGGTCCATACTCTATGATGATACCGAATTTACCAGCAGAGGCCGTTGGACTAGCAAAAGAAGGTGATAAGATTCGTTGATTTACCGCACAGAATCCGGGATCAGGGAACTCACGTTGGAGGTTAGCAGTTAAGTTGGATAGCATAAGCGGAATAAATGGTTAGAGGATCTGAAATGAGAACAGAAATGACACTTACATATTACACCATATATTACTCGCCTACGCCGTCGACATAATGGGTCAAACATTGCGAGCGGAAAGCCACTATTGAACGAATTGAGAAGGAGACTGCCAAAGTGGGACTGGCAGTAAATGGCGAGAAGACCAAGCTGAGGCGCAAGACGTCCAGTAGACCCGGACCAACGGTTTCGAGGTAGTGAATGACCTTGTATATCTCGGCACAGTCATGAGCAAAACAAATAACATCAGATTGAATTTCGGACAAAAATAGTGTTGGCCAACAGATGCTACTATGGTATGCACAAATTCGCCAGTTTTTTAAACTACAGTTTGTAGAGCATCCCGAGAGCGAAAGGGCGATGCGGAGAGTACTAAGTGGAGAAGGAATCATCAGAGTTTACAATGGATGATGATGCAGGTGCCATCCATAGCGTTAAGTCAGTAGCGAAAACTGATGAGAAATTACGGAATACTATCCCCACATATACGTCGAGAAGTAAACCAGAATTTACCGTGCCATAGAACAGTTTTGGAAGTACTTGATCTATAAAAAACCAGTAAGGAAAGTAGTAAAGTCGGACGGTGCTGAATATATGATACCCTTCACCACTATGCGCCTATTAAACAGGACTATTAACATGAAATTGGATGAAATAAAATATGTGATATTTATCTACACGTGAAACGACCTAAATCTATACATAAACATGTCAATCGTTCGTTACAATGGGACAAAAGTATGTAAATCGACTTCAAACAAATATAAATAGGTCATCCGTTGGGCCATGCCTGTACTTCTAGAAAACGCAACTGCGGAATTCTATGCTCAATTTTGTACGTTGTGGAAAATTTTATAACAATCTGACTAAGAAGAGGAGTTTGATGCCCAACTTACTTAAAATCGGGCGAAAATATATATGAAAGCTATATCCAAATATGAAGCGATTTCAACGATACTTGTCACAGGTTAGGTTATACTAATTTCAGTACGTTTTGTTTTGGTGCGCAAATTACTTAAAATCAATCTATAATAAAAGGAAGCTATATCTAAATCTCAACCGATTTTCACGAATCTTGGCACACATCATTCTGGACTAAATTTACATTAAATAGGACGAAAATATTCTAAACCTTGACCGATTTTCATGAAACTTGGCAGACATTACTCTAGGCTCATGCCAAATTTCGTGCAAATCGAAGGATATATAGAGACTTTGGTACACCATTTACATGAAATCAGAAGAAACTATATATGGGAGCTATATCTAAGTCTGGACCGATTTTCTCCAAACTTGGCAGACATTACTCTAGGCTCAATTCAGTACGTTATGGCAAATTTCGTGCAAATTGAAGGATATATAGGGACTTTGGTGCACCATTTACATGAAATCGGACGAAACTATATATGGGAGTTATATCTAAGTCTGGACCGATTTTCTCGAAACTTGGCAGATACCACTCTAGGCTCAATTTAGTGCGTTGTGCCAAATCGAAGGATATATAGTGACTCTGGTGCACCATTTACATGAAATCGGGCGAAACTATATATGGGAGCTATATCTAAATCTGGAACGATTTTCTCGAAACTCGGCAGACATCATTCTAGGCTCAATTCAGTACGTTATGCCAAATTTGGTGCAAATCGAAAGACTCTGGTGCACAAATTACATGAAATCGGACGAATCTATATTTGGGAGCTGTATCTAAATCTGGACCGATTTTCTCGAAACATGGCAGACATCACTCTAGGCTCAATTCAGTACGTTATGCCAAATTTGGTGCAAATTGAAAGATATATAGGGACTTTGGTGCACCATTTACCTTAAATCGGGCCAAAATATATATGGGAGCTATATCTAAATCTGAAACGATTTTTCCCAATTTCAATAGGGTTCGTCCTTGGGCCAAACAAATGAGCTGTGCCAAATTTCATCTAATTCGGATTATAAATGCGACCTGTACTTTGTTTACAATTTAACACCAACAGACAGACGGACGGACATACATAGATCGACTCAGAAAGTGATTCTATGTATATTCTCAAAAGGAACTATGGGTCTATCTCGTTTCCTTTTGCCTGTTACAAACATATGCACAAAGACATAATACCCTGTACCACAGTGTGGTGAAGGGTATAAAAAACTTTGATACCGTGAATCATACCACCCTGATTGAAGATATCGAGAATACTTCCCTCCACACGTGGAGTTCCTGAGGTGAGGTTGTATCTCTGAAGCTGTATTACTCTATACTTTGCGGTATTGCATGTAGTTGTGATTACATACGATAGCATGTATCTCCTCATGACACCTGTGGTCCATCTGTATGAGGAGACGAAGATCATTCCTTTATGTCAACATGCGGTAATCACTTGGGTGCTTCAGATAGAATCTTCCTAAGTATCGGGTGGATCCCCACCCAATCATGTCAGGAAGGATTTGCGTGAGAGAGAGAAGAAGAGAGGACAAACGTTAGAAAAGGAAGCCTCTTCATCCAGAGGCAACAATTGAACGATACTGAACATTTTCTGGGGAGAAGTTTTTGTACTAAGTACCTGAAACCTCTCAAAATACCGAAAATTTGTCTGGACTTTTATATGAGGACTATGTTTTGACATAATAATCCAAAACCAGTGAGCGGAGCAGTATAGTCGGACGGGGCCGACCATACGATACCCTACACAACTACGACGGAGTTCTAACTTTCTAAAGAAGGCTCGGCCCAGGCTCGGAAATATTTCGTGACATTTGCACCCTCTTGCCCGATCAACTGTGGCCTGTGGCCTGTGGTATAACAGTAGCCTATATATCGATTCTAAAAATTCCAAAAAATTAAGTTTTCGATCCACTTCATCCCTTCATTCGATCCTGATCATCACCGAAAATTACAAGCGCTGTCCTTGACCATAACTGGAACCCCATGGAAAATTTCAAATCGATCAGCGTTATATTTCCGCTCTCTAGTGTGGTAAGGGTTACTATATAATATCTGAATACGTAAGCACCTGTAAATATTTAAGTGTAATTCCCACATCCGAGAACATACGACAATATAATTGGCCTCTGAAGCGACCAGAAAAACTGAAAAAAATTAGTATTTGGTCCATTTCATCCCCTAAATATTAACCGATCCTTACCAAAAACAATAGGGGTCTTCTTTGGCTAGAACCCATCCTAAATGCAAAAATTCGTGAAGATTGGTCCATAATTGTGGCCTGTATCGTGTTTACAAATTATAATGGACAGAAGGACGGACGGACACACATGTCTAGATCGACTCAGCTAGTCGAGATATGACGATCGGTATACATAAAGGTGGGTCTAGGACCAATATTTCGCGGCGCTACAAACTCTTGAGGCTGCACAAAGCTATAAAACCCTGACAACATAGTTGTGTAGGGTATAATAATAATTTTCTGTGAAATTTTCGGTTAGAAAATTCAGTTTAAACCCTCTAAATACCAAAAAGTGGGCGGGATCTTTATATGGGAACTATGTCAAAACATGGACTGATCATTATCTGCGAAAATGTATACCAGCCTTAACAACTTCGAAATGCTAAATTAGAATCTTTTCGGTTGGAAAATGCGGCTAAAAGGCGAAATGTCGTCGTTAGCTTAATATGTTGATCATGTCAAAGCATGTGTCCGCCTCCAAAACCCCGAATTGCCGAAATGGAAATACGGCTGAAAGCCTAAGCTGAAATCCTTAATTTGTCTTTCTTTAAACCCCAACAACTGCAACTATGTCCCGTTTGGTAGACTAGTTCAAAATATTTATTATTTTATTTAAATTTTAAAATTTACTAAGCGATACTTTAAAGGATTTTGTAGACATATACTTTACTATGTCGGCGTCGGCGGTATTCAACAGCATTAAAAGTCAATAGACCAGTAAACAGACAGACCGACAATCAACTAAACCGTACACCTTGCTTCTAGCTCGAAACAAGTTTGTCAACCATTTTTATGAATTATAGAGCAATGCGTAGAAGCGCAGAGATGCATCGAATAATACGCGCATAACGCACACACATACACACACGAACGCATGCGCATGCTATTGCATTTGTTGCGTTTTTGCACATCTTCTAAACGTCGTGTCCATCTGTCTGTCTGTCCGTTGTCAAATGACAGGTGCTCCATTTTTTATTGCAATTTTTGAGTTGTGTTCTCTTGTGTTCAAAATATTCAGTCCACCAGTCGGCCCAGCCAGCCAGCTAGGCAGTCATGCGACTCTGGGGAGTCGGGCCGAGCCATGGAATGATAAACATTTACTGCTACATAACAACATCAACTCACACTTATTGACAAAATGCAAAGAGAAAAACAAACCAACAAAAAACGGTGCCTTTAACTAATGCGTGTGTCTCGACAATTCGACTGAAGACGGTGCTGCTGGTGGTTGTGGTGGCGGCGTTGGTTGTTACGAACGAATCTTTAGACCGCCTCAGATGCGTATATTATATTGAAGTGATGTTGTTTTTGTTGTTGTTTCTCTTCTTCTGTTTCAAGAATGACACAAACAAGCTTTTTAACCTGGAATGTTGTGAAGTTGCACCGGTTGCGTTCTTTTGCTTCTGTCAATGTCTGGTCATGTGCTACGGAGGTGATGCTGCGATTACTGTTTCTTGCCTCTGGCCAGAAACGATTACATTTTCATCTACTTATTTTTGTATTTTATAATCGGTTTTAGTTTTTCCTGTGTGGCGCACTTTTTCTACAACAATGAAATATTCAATAGAATTGACATAAATAAATAACAGTTTTTTACACGTTTGTTTTGTAAGAAAAACTAAGAGCTTTGTAAAATATTTATTATGTGATATATACACTTCTCAAAAATGGAGTGGTAAAATATTTACTACAATAACCGGTTATTTTTATATTCTTACGATAAAAAATTTGAAATACACTATTTGGACAAAAAAAAGTGAAAAAAATTAAAATGTAATCGATGTGTATGCAAAATATAGTAGGAACCAGTAAAAAATGTTAAAAGTCGGACAGCTATATGACGCCCTTCACCACTTTGGGTAAATACAAGAGATGCTCATGTGTACAATATCCTTTATATAGAATCGGACGAAATTATGCTGCAACACAGTGCGCTATCCAAAATTTATCTCGGCACAAAATCCAATATACGTTAGTCCATGTTTGATTTGGTCCTAAGCGGACAAACTTTAGTTATTTGGAACATCATTTAGATAAAATCGGATGAAAATATATATGGAAGCTATATATAAACCTGAAACGTCTTCAATCCAATACGGTGCGCCATTTACATAAAATAGGACGAAAATATATATGGGAGCTATATCTAAATCTGAACCTATTTCAACAAACGGATGTCAACCTGTAGTACGGAATGCAAAATGTTGTCTTAATCGGAAAACATAAACAGCATGGTGCTCCACTTACATAATATCGGACGAAACTTTATATGGGAACTATATATAATTTTGAACTGATTCCAACAAAACTTACATACATGAATCTGGACTTAATTCTGTGAGCTGTGCAAATTTTTGTCTTAATCGGACAAATATTGGCACTATACACATAAGTCTGTTTTTGCGCGGTCTTTTTGTACACGGTTTTGATATAACACGGTTTGAAAATTGAATATTTTTAATTTTTTTACACGATTTTATTCCATTTAGGACGATTTGAAATTTTATGTACTTAATTTTTTTTTTGTCAAATTTAATTTTTGCGAAGTATGTTCATATCACAAAAAAGTATTTGTGAAAGAAACCAGAGAGCGGAGCAGTATAGTCAGACGGGGCCGACCATACAAAATTAAATATTCGGTCCACTTCATCCCAATATTATAATCTGATCATCACCGAAAATTATAGACGTTGTTCTTGACCATAACTGGAACCTCATGCAACATTTAAAAGTGGTCAGTGTTATATTTCCGCCCTCTACGTAGATACCTCTGAATATTTAATTGCAACTCCCACATCCGAGTGCATACGACAGTATAATTGGTATCAATTTAAAGGTCAACCACTCCTCTTGGATATACTATCAACTTTGCGATGTTTGGACCATAATTGCGGCCCCTGGAGCGACCAGAAAAACCGACAAAAATTTAGTATTTGGTCCATTTCATCCCCTAAATATTAACCGACCTTTTCCAAAAACAATAGGTGTCTTCATTGGCCTGAACCCATCCTACATGCAAAATTTCGTGAAGATTGGTCCATAACTGTGGCCTCTATTGTGTTTACAAATTATAATGGACGGACGGACGGACACACATGTCTAGATTGACTCAGCTAGTCGAGATATGACGATCGCTATACTTGAAGGTGGGTCTAGGACCAATATTTGGCGGCGTTACAAACTTTTGAGCTGCACGAAGCTATAATACCCTGACAACATACTTGTGTAGGGTATAAAAAGTCTGAAACCATCGATGGTTTGTGAACACTAGCTTAAAGATTGAAGTGAATTCCCCTTTAGCGCGTACAAATAATTTTTACTGATCAAAGCAAATATGAAACCGTGGAAAAACAGACTTAGGTGTATATGGGAGCTATATCTAACTCTGAAGCGATTCCAACAAAACTTCGCATACATCAACCTAGACCTAATTCAGTACACTGTGTAAAATGCTGTCTCAATCGGACAAATATTGGCAGGATAGTCCTCCATTTAGTCTGACGAAACTATATATGGAAGCTATATCTAAAGCTGAACCGATTCCAACAAAACTTCGTATACATCAATCTGGGCCCTATTGAATACTCTGTGCAAAATATTGTCTCAATTGGACCAATATTGGCAGGATAGTGCTCCATTGAGATAAAATCTGACGAAACTATATATGGGAGCTATATCTGAATGTGAACCGATTGGGCAAAATGTATCCAAATAAATGAGACCTATACTTTGTTCACAAAAATACATGGACGGATTCTACGCATATTCTCAAAATGAACCATGGGTCTATCTCGATTCCTTTTGTCTGTTACAAACATATGCACAACGACATAATACCATGTACCACAGTGTGGTGAAGGGTATAAAAGCATTCTCTTCAATTAAGCTATGTAGCACTAAAATCTTAAATGTACCATTTTTAGTATGATGTCGACTTGTGTAGCACCGTCTTATTGAAAGAACATATTCTTCAAGTCGTATTATTCAATAGCAAGCCAACAAGTCGGTTACCATATAGCCATAACGATCCGAATTGACGACAGTCATTTTCAACCAAAGAACGCACCACACCCTAATTTTTCTGGATGTAATGGCTCTCTTCAATTATTTGAGGATTCTCAGAACCCCAAATACGATAATTTAGTATATTAACATGCCCACGAGTAAGAAATGTGCGTCCAGCGCCTTTTGTGCAAGGACTCATTGTGGGTATCTGCGACGATGTGGATTGTCAGATGGTTTCAGTTTTTGCGTGGGCTGGACTTTATATGGATTTAGGTGTAGATCTAAATACAAAATACGCCATAGTATGCCATAAGACAGTCCTAGTTCGTAAGACAGTCCAACGAGGGATCAACACATCTTCGGCAATACTTTCACATACAGCAGCGACATTTTCATCGGAACGAGCGAAACATGCCTTGCAATATTAGAAACCGATCCAGTCTCTTCAAATTTCTTCATAATTATGCCAATTGCTTGCTTAGTTGGACGGTTTTTATACTCTTCATCAAACTGTGGTACAGGGTATTATGTCTTTGTACATATGTTTGTAACAGGCAAAAGGAAACGAGATTGACGCATGGTTCCTTTTGAGAATATGCATCACTTTCAGAGACGATTTATGCATGTCCATCCGTCCGTCTGTAGATGTTTAATTGTAAACAAAGTACAGATCGCATTTATGAACCGATATGGATGAAATTAGGCACAAGTCACTAATTTGGTCCAAGGACGAACCCTATTGAAATTGAAGAAAATCGGATCAGATTTAGATATAGCTCCCGTATATAGTTTCGTCCGATTTTATGTAAATGGCGCGCCAAAGTTGATTTACACGACATTTTGCATAGAGTACTGAATTGAGTCTGGAATGATGTGTGTCAGGTTTCGAGAAAATCGGGTCAGGTTTAGATATAACTCCCATATGTATTTTCGTCCGGTTTAAGGTACATGGGGCACCAAAGTCGCCAAATGTCTTTCTATTTACACGAAATTTGGCATAGGATACTGAATTAGGTACAAAATGATTTGTGCTAAGTTACGTGAAAATCGGTTCAGATATAGATATAGCTCTCATATATATTTTCGTCCGATTTTATGTAAATAGTGCTCCAAAGTCCCTATACAACTTTCGATTTGCACGAAGTTTTCGATTTACACGACATTTTGAATAGAGTACTGAAGTGAGTCTAGAATGATGTGTGTCAAGTTTCGAGAAAATCGGGTCAGATTTTACGAAATCGTGCCCCAAAGTCTATTTATAGCTTTCGATTTGCACGACATTTTGCATAGAGTACTGAATTGAGTCTAGAAATTTGTTAAGTTTCGTGAAAATCAGTTCAGATTTATATTAATGGAGCACCAAAGTCTCTAGATATCTTTCGATTTGCACGAATCTCTGTATAGCGTAATGAATTAAGGATGTGTGCTAAGTTTCGTGAAAATCCTATATACATATATACTTTTAAGTAAATGGTGCACTAAAGACCCATAGCTAGGCTGATTGAAAGAAGTTTATATAAATTTATATCTGGAAAGTTTCCTTGATATAGAATGGCTTCTATATATAATTTCGACCTACTTCATTTTAAATGTACTCCAGATGATCAATGAGTGTCTGATTGAGATTAAATTCTAAACAGTGCAGCATACCGAATAGCGTGTGTCCTGATTGCTTTAAATCTATTTACAACATTTAGAATAGGTTGCAGAATGGCATGTGTTGCTGGCCCGTGCAAACGTTGTTTTGCCTTATCAATATTGCATCAATATAAGGTTGGTAAAAAACATTTGCCAATAAGTTTATGTCAATAAAAAGAATTAACTGGTAACCCAATGCAGGCCCAAGCACATCACAGTTTATAATTTGGTAGAACTTATTTCACCAAATGTCTTTTTTTCAATAGAAGATCATGTTTTGTTATTGCTGCAACGTTTTTACATTATCTTATTTGTTCCTTCTTGAAGTATTCTTACTTACAATATCATTTTGTTCATGTCCTACTGTCCATTTGATTTTTATACTGAAATCAGTATATAACTCGAAAAATTTTAGATTTGGCATAGAAATTTAGTGGTTTCCGCTCAGTTATAGGTATACTTCATTTTTAAATAGATTGTTAATGAGTTTTCAGATTGACGTGAGAGATTTGTATATGTTTGCTATATATTCAATAAATAGTTTCTGACAGTTATGGGGGAAGAGTTTGGCCAATGTTGACGCCCTATACCTTCTTCTAATTGTAAATGCCTGTTTTATATCTTAACTCTAAATCGAGAAATGTTGTATTCGGATTTGTAATATCCTCACATTTTTTTAACAACTTGATTTCAATTTAACTCTTGAATGGGTTGTTGTTTAAGGTTACATAGGTCGACATTCATTTTCAAGTTGTCGACCAAAAAAAAAAAAGAAACTTTGTCAAAAAATAATACACTTTTTACAAATATGAAAATTAGATTTCATATCCAACAGCTTGGGCTCTATAAAAAATAAGACAAAACTTCAAATATCTGACGGGAATACTAATAATGCTATCATTACCATTATTTTCGTAGATGTTAGTGATCGCATTATTAGTATTAAAACATACACATATTTTACGAAATTAGAAGTTTTGATCTAACTAACTCAAAAAACCATATGTCTTAAAAAACAACACTTTATTTACACATTAAAGCTCGATACAAAATTTGGGGAATTGTAATAATACTTAGTATATTTGTTTTGGCGGAATCTTACAATTAGTTTGCATATTTTCCTATTCTGACCACATACGATTTATAAATCCTACGAATCGTCAAAATCGGTATAGGCGTTCTTGAGTTATAAACGATGAAACTAACACAACGTTCGATTATTCCATTTTCCCGACTTTTTGATGTTTTTCTCAACATTTTCTTCGTAAAAAAACTTCCCAATGCAATTACAAACATTCGAAGGAAAACGTGAGTGATATCGGTACAGTCAATATACCATGCAAACATTATTCACATCTTTAAATATACATTTGAGGAACCATAAAGGCACACATAAGTTAGACACAAACAGCATGCAATGCGGAATTGCCTCCATGTAGGGTTCGAATTTAAATGTGTTCTTCCCGAATATAAGAAAATGTTCAATAATACCTTCGTATTTTGTTGACATATTTGTAATCGTATATAGCGAATTACTAACTTCATTGCACTGTATTGATAGACTTTTTCCTTTTACTAAAACATATGTCTATGTATTAGCAATATTGTTCCATTATTGTGCGCTTTTAAGCATCTTTATCCTAAAGTACTTGGAAAGTTTACTACTTTCCAATTACTACAAAATATCCATTTAATTGCCTTTAATTCGGTATTCCCCATAGGGTAAGAACTTCCCTCATAATTGCCGGTATAGTTTTTGGTATAGGCTCTACATAATGTAACCGCTTTGTCTTTACTTTACCACGTCTTACTGTGTTTTATTTGAGAAATATTTCACAACCTATACATATATTTTCAAACTAAATAAATTTTGATTTTATGGAAAACGTGAGCAAATAATTATAGCGATTAATCTTACTTTCTCTCTCTTTTCGATATCTTATTATTTAATTTAACTCTAATGAAAATATAAATTTATTTTCGTATACAATAGTTTTTTCAAGGCAATGACAATCAAATTAATTGTAGATAATTAACATATTTCCAGAATTTTCGAAATTGACAATTACTTATAGATATACGCTGACAATTTTCGCCCAAAATATGGCCAAAAAGAACTACAAAGAAATGAAACCGTAAAGGTTCGATGTAAAATGAAATGGAAATGCTAATATCTTTCAAAATATATTTTGCAACATTGTCGCGGATTTTTCTCAAAATGTTCTTTCATTAAAACATTTCCACTTCAATTACAGACTACTAACAGAAATTTTAAGTCAAATCGGTCCAGCCGTTTCATTAAAATAATTTTTGCAAGATTTTCGCGGATTTTTCTCACATTTTTCTTTCATAAAAACCTTCCCACTGTAATTACCGACAACTTAAATAAATTTTGAGTCAAATCGGTCCAGCCGTTCTCAATTGATGCGTTACAGCTCCATTTTTATATATATATACACTTTTTTTACTTGCATAAATCCATAATCTATCATCAAAAGTAAATATGGCTGATGTGTAATTCCTCGAAAATAGAATAATAACTCCAACATTCTGTTGTGAAATTTCTTGTATTAAACTACAGTAATATTATCAAATCTATATATATAAAAATGGAGCAAGAAAAATGTATACTAACGCATCAATTGAGAACGGCTGGACCGATTTGACTCAAAATTTCTTTCAGTTGTCGGTAATTACAGTGGGAAGGTTTTTATGAAAGAAAATTTTGAGAAAAATCCGCGAAAATCTTGCAAAAATTATTTTAAAGAAACGGCTGGACCGATTTGACTTAAAGTTTCTGTTAGTAGTCTGTAATTGAAGTTGAAAGGGTTTAATGAAAGAAAATTTTGAGAAAAATCCGCGAAAATGTTGCAAATATATTTTGGAAGATATTAGCATTTCCACACGTTTTATATCGAACTTTTATGATTTCATCCCTTCATAGTTCTTTTTGGACACATTTTGGGCGAAAATTGGCAGCGTATAATATCTTAAAGTAATTGTCAATTATGGAAAATTCTCAAAATATGTTAATTTTCTACAATTAATTGGATTGTCATTGCCAAGAAAAAACTATTGTATATGAAAATTTATATGTTCATGTATGTTCTAATACTAATAATGCGATCATTAACATATTAGTATTCACTTCAGATATTTGAAGTTTTGTCTTATTTTCTTTAGCTGTTGGATATGAAATCCTATTTTCATATTTGTCAAAATTGTATTATTTTTATACCCGTTGTGCATACGTTTGTAACAGGCGAAAGGAAACGAGATAGACACATGGTTCCTTTTGAGAATATGCATAGAATCACTTTTTAAGTCGATTTATGCATGTCCGTCTGTCTGTCCATGTTAAATTGTAAACAAAGTACAGGTCGCATTTTTGATTCGAATTGGATGAAATTTGGCACAGCTCATTTATTTGGCCCAAGGACGACCCCCATTGAAATTGGGAAAAATCGGTTCAGATTTAGATATAGCTCACATATATATTTTCGTCCGAGTTTATGTAAATGGTGCACCAAAGTCCCTATATAACTTTCGATTCACATGAAATTTGGCGATTTTAGGTAAATAGTGCACGAAATTTGGTATAGCGTGTTTGATTAAGTCTAGAATGGTGTGTGCTAAGATTCGTGAAAATCGGTCCAGTTTTAGATATAGCTCACATATATATTTTCGTCCGATTTTATGTAAATGGTGCACCAAAGTCCCTATATATCCTTCGATTTGCACGAAATTTGGCATGGCGTACAGAATTGAGCCTAGAATGATGAGTGGTAAGTTTCGGGGAAAAAATTCGATATACCTACCATATATTTTTGTCCGATTTTATGTAAATGGTACACCAAAGCTCTATATAGCTTTAGATTTGCACGAAATTTGTCTGTCTGCCCATGTTATATTGTAACGTACAGAATATTATGTATCAATTTTACTATACACCGTTTTCCATAAATGTGTCCCATGGTACGCAGACGACACTAAATTTGCCCGAATGAAATTAAATTTAGCATAGGTTGTAGAAAAACATGAGTATGTTCCTTCGAGTGAACATTGACATGCAATTGTAAGGGTACATATGCACAGATTTAATGTAACTATCCTAAATAGGATATGAGCAAAATTTGACGTCGCTACATCGTTGCATTCGGGAGATACGGTACCTTATTTCTGATAAATAAAAGTCCAATATCAACAAAAAAAATGCATTTTTTAGATTTTTGATATGTGTCGTCTATAATCAGCTCATAAAATATGTAATCCAAAAATATACATTTACTTGCCGCGTATTAAATAAAAGCTCTAGAACATTTTGTTGCCTGTGGGCAACATTGGGCCATAAAGGATTAAACAGCAACTTACTCAAATGTTAAATTAAAATCAAGTTGTTAAAAATGTGAGGATATAGCAAATCCGATTACAACATTTCACGATTTAGAGTTAAGATATAAAATAGGCATTTACAATTAAAAGACGGTCTACTTCGTCAACATTGGCCAAACTCTTCTCCCATAACTGTCAAAAACTATTTATAAAATATATAGCAAACATATACAAATCTATAACGGCAATCTGAAAACTAATTAACAATTTATTTAAAAATGAAATATACCTATAACTGAGTGAAAACCACTAAATTTCTATGCCAAATCTAAAATTTTTCGAGTTATATACTGATTTCAATATAAAAATCAAAAGAACAGTTGGACATGAACAAAATGTCATTGTAATTAAGAATCCTTCAAGAAGGGACATATAAGATAATAAAAAAAAGTTGGAGCAATAACAAAACATGATCTTCTATTAAAAAACATTTGTTATGTGCTTGGGCCTGCATTGGGATACCAGTTAATACTTTTTATTGACATAAAATTAGTGTCAAATGTTTTTTACCAACCATATATTGATGCAATATATAATAAGGCAAAACAACGTTTGCCGGGTCAGCTAGTTTTCACTCTCGTGTTATCCTTCATTTCATGAAACTATTTTCTCCATTTTACATCACCTCCAAATGTCTATTGTCCAACAAAAGCTCTTCAACCTATATCTGGTAAATTTTTATGGCAGTATTTCGATAAATAATTTCCCACGATTTTATGTGGTCATGTAAAAAGGAAGTAACCTAATGATGACAACCAAAACAAATTCCTGTCCCCCAAACACAAGGACAGACAAACAGCGGACAGTTGGGGTTCCGCAAAGAAACGAAAAAACAAATTCGCCAAATGCAAAAGAAACAGAGCAACAGAATCGCATACATACCACTAACGCAGTTAGTTGGAAATTCTAACTCAAGAGTGCGAGCGAGAGGCTAAAGACATTTTTGTTTCGCCTCCATTTATTCCCAACGGTCAGCGAGACTATTGACCAGCACCACCACCACCATAGGAAACCTGAGGTAGAGGAACCTCTAAACGAGTCAAGTAATTAGTAACAAGTCACA
This sequence comes from Musca vetustissima, assembly GCF_032173495.1. Taxonomy (NCBI): domain Eukaryota; kingdom Metazoa; phylum Arthropoda; class Insecta; order Diptera; family Muscidae; genus Musca; species Musca vetustissima. The sequence continues at coordinate 102,793 of NW_026874431.1, forward strand.
GTCAACATAACGATGCCACTTTATCAACTTGCTGACGAGCTAAACCAAAATGTTTTTTCGCTGGCGTAGTTTTCGCTTTAGGAACTGACCAAACGGTCAGAACAAAACATGCCAAACATTTGAAATATGGAAAACAACACAATACTACTAAAATGTGGATGACTTGGTACTTGGATGTGCGTATATAAAATAGTCATGAAGGCGATAAGAACAGCCATTACCACTAACCGGAGTCAAACGAAACCAGACTAATCCAATCCAGTCTTAAACTTTAAATCCCACAGCTGGACATGGAATGTATTGATGAACGAACGAAGGAGCGAGCGAGCGAACGCATTTCACATTTCCCAGCAGATGTATGGCCAAATAGTTGCAACAAAAAAAAATGCTAAAACTAATGTGTCGGTGACAAAGTTCTTGTGTCTGGTAAGTATGTATGGATATGTACGTGTGTGCAATGTGAGTTGTATAATGGGGTGGTAATCCATTTTTAGAAAATAATATGGGTGTGTATTGAAAAAATCACAAAAATACGAGGAAATATTATGGAAAACCTTACCCAAAGTAGATGGTCTCCCAAACCCTTCAAATGCATCCAAGCCAAGCTTCGAGTCATCTAACTCTTTCTTGTTCGAACCTCACTACCCTGACCATTGGATGAGGGTTCGAAGGTCCCAGATAAGACAGGGTTTTTGACGAAAAGTACGAAATATGGTAAGATTTTTATTTAGAGAACCGGTAATGCTAGAATTCTCAAATAAGGAATGAGGGTTGTGTTTTTTTTTTTTTTTTTGATTTCGATTTTTTTTTTAATTCGAATTATTAGTATCCTAAAAGTACCAAACTCTACTATATTTAGTACAATTTCGTACCATGTGAATTGATAGGGCCAAATGCGAAATAAGGTTGAACACTAAGGTCGTTATAAGGATATGGTTTTGTGTATACGAAAAGTACTAAACTGTACTAAATTTGGTACAATTTGAATTTGGAGACACGGATGGAACTGGAATCCTGCAATTTCAAATTAACATTACCGTCGGAGTGTAAAATTCGGATATGTAATTAGTTTTGGAAATTTGTACTTATGTGTACAAAAAGTACTAAATGGTACTTATTTTGGTACAATTTGTATTTTTGGCGAACCGATAGAGCTACAACACTGACATTTGTAAATAATATTAATATTGCATTGTGGAATCGAAGTAGGTAGTTTTGCAAATTCGTACTAATGTGTACTACATTTAGTACAATTTGAATTTTGAGTGAACCGATAGAGCTGATATCTTGAAATTTGATGTTAAGTTCACTGTGGGTGTAGGATTGGGGGATTCCAACTAATGTGTACTGAATGATACTAAATATGATATAACGTGGATTTAGGTGATCCGATCGAGCTGGAATGTTGGATTGTTGAGGTACGTAGGAAATTTATATAAATGTGTACTAAACATGGTACAATTTGGATTTATCCGAACCGATAGAGGTGGAATCCTTAAATTTAGAATTAAGTTTTGTAAATTCGTACTTATGTGTGCTAAATGGTACTAAATTTTGTAAAATTTGGATTTAGGTGAAACTATAGAGCTCGAATCATGAAATCGGAAATAAGTACTTACTTAGATGGCTTATGACAGAACAGGTTTTCCATAAGCTGAGCTGTATCATCTGCTTGGGCAAGTACCCATGTTTCAGGTCTACACGACAGTACGGATAATATCAGCGTCTTGTAGGGTGTAAGTTTGGTCTGGCAAGGCCACCTCTCCCTCTTGAGTTACTTTTTTTAGACCATGGTAGCATCTGTTGGCCATCACTATTCTCCTCCGGATTTCAAAACTGATGTAATTAGTTTTTTTTATGGCGGTACTGAAGTATATAAAATTGTTCACTACCTCGAAGCTGTAGTTCTCAAGTTCCGCAGTTCGTCCGAGTCTACTGGACGTCTTCCGCGTTGATACCCTAAGCTTGGTCTTTTCGCAATTTGCTAGTCCCTAGACCCACTTTTGCAGACTCCTTTTCAATTCGTTCAAAGGTGGCTGTTGCTGCTCGCAATGTTCGACCCATCATATATATATCGTTGTCGTCGGCGTAGGCGAGTAATATATTCTATTTGGTGTACGGAGTACCATTTCTGCTCACCTTTGCGTCTCGTATAACCTTTTCCAGGATGTTATACAGGTCACATGACAAATTGTCACCTTGTCCGAATCCTCGTTCGGTATTGGAGGGCTCCGACAGGTCCTTTCCGACTTTAACTGCGGACCTTGTGTCAGTTAATGTTATCCTGCATCGCTGTAATAATTTCGCAGGAATTCCACCGTAGACATGGCTTTAAACACCTCTGAACGGATAGGGCTGTCGAATGCGGCTTTGTAGTCCACGAATAGGTGGAATGTGTTTATGTGTTGTTCGTGAAGCTTTTCCAGGACTAGGCCCAAAGTGAAACTCTGGTTAATGGTGGATTTGCCAGGTCTGAAGCCACATTTGAATGGTCCAGTAATGTCATTGACCATTGACTTCAGTCATTTACACAGCACGCTGGATAGCTCTTTATATGAGATGGGAGACTTATTCCTCTATAGTTGGCACATATCGTATTGTCGCCTTTTTTGTTCACGGGACACAGGATGCTGAGGTTCCCATCATTGAACATGCATTCCTCTAGCCAAATTGTACAAATCAGCTGGTGCATGCTCCTGACCAGCATCTGACCACCGGTCTTGAATAGTTCGGCTGGTAATCGATCGGCACCTGGTAATCGATCTTCAGCCCATTGATAGCTACTCTATACCGTCATCTCTTAATGGTTTCCAACTTCATCTCTACAGGAAGATGTGCTTGCACCAAAGCCTTCGGTGTGGTGTTTTACTGGTTGGTAAAATTTCCGGACCTCATTCCGACTCCTGTACATCTCGATTTGCTCACACTCACGTTTCCCCTCTCTCCTTTTCTCCCGATAATTCTCCATCGCATTAAGTGTTGTTACCGTCTTTAGGGTTGCCCTATACGCGGCGTTTTTCACATCAGTAGCATTACGACACTCCTGATCGTACAACGGGTTTCTTGATGGTGGTTTTTAGTGCCCAAGGCTGAATTTTCCGACGGTTGGGCCAATAATATTTTTCCTTCCGATTTTTGCATTAAAATCTCCTAGCAGAATTTTACTGCCATTGCCAGGGCAGCATATGCTGTTTCTAGGCGCTCGTAAAATATGTCTTTGGTCTGTTGAACTTTGTCTTACGTCGAAGCATGGGCGCAAATAATATTTTCCATCTGTTGGAAAATATGGCCATAACTTCGAAAATTATAGAACCATAAAAATATTTAAAGAGGTTCGGGAATTTTTTCTGGATGCAATATCAATGCCTATTTTGAGCATTTACTTTCAGTATATATTTGCCTCTCCAGCCTTCAAATTTCTACCCCTTCTAAATATGTCAAAAATCGTGCGGTACCTTTAAATGGAAACTATACCAAACCCTTTATCGACATAGCTAAGCTCGCTCTTTCGAACCACTCTATTGTCCGTTGAAAACTATAAAAACAATATTCAAACATTTGTTTGTCTGTGGTTGATACTGGCAACTTGTACCGCTAATATGTACGCCTACTCCATTGGCTAATGATGCTACTAACAGACGACGCTCAGCTCAGATGGCTTGAAGCCCCCCACCAATGGACAACGAGGACAGCGTATAATGCAAAATCGAAGTGAAACCGGCAGGAAAACACGTAGCCGCAAATATTTTGTTAACTGGACAGCAACAAGGCAATTTTGTTGGCATTGCATACTGGCATACTGCGTGTGCGTAGCGTGTTGCACACACACATACCCACTGCCCGGCAATGATGTGAGTGCGTGGTGTTGTGTGGCATAGTACATGTGTGTTGGTATTAATGTTACCTGTCTCCGACATATAAAGCAGAGCACTTTGCATTAGCGACATAATTTATCACCCATAAGCAAGTTAACTCTTTCTGCTGCATAAAGGAGTTCATCTGTTCGTTCGTTTGTCAGTCAGTCCGTCCTTGCGTCCGTTCATCTAAATGTCTGTATGTGTGGCAGACTAACTCTTTCGTTATCCAGAGTTCCTTTGATATACTTCCTTTATGGTTGCTGTTGTTGATCGGTTTGTAGAGTTGGGCTGACTGGCTGGTGGAATACAGGCGGCTAGCTGGTTGCCTCGTTGTTCGTTTGGTGGCAAAGCACCTGTAACACCGAAAAGGGTAAGTGTGGTTAACAGTCTGGTTTGTGGCACAACTGACTGTCGTCCGTGTGTTCCTGCAGTTTCCACCGAATGTACGAATGTGTGTTTGTGTCTGTGTTGCGTGCCACTGCGTAGATTTGCAATATTCATAAGATTCTCTGAAGGAAACATTAGTAAACGGTGTACTGCTGTTTCGAATACTGATGATGATGACGATGGCGGTGCTGGTGACGGTGGCGACTCTGTTGCATGTTTCCTATTACCGGCTGCCGGTTGTCTTCTTTACTTCTGTCGTTTAGCCAGCCATGGAGCTTGTTTCTTTTTTGGAGCAACAAGTGCAATTATTGCATATATTTATTCAATGTAATCGTACTTTTGTTGTTGTTATCGTTGTTGGTGTAGTTGTCGTCTTCATCTTGCCATGCCGTGGCCAAAGGAAATGCGTGGGGTGTTTAAGTCATATTTCAGGTTCATTGATCGATTTGGCGATAAATTGTTCAAAATGTTATTCTGGAAACTGAAGACAATGCACATTCTAAGTCTAAAGTGGGTTGAACAACTAAAGGACATTATTCTTTATCAGACATTTTTTATTTAGGTGTTTTGGTTATTTTGTATTTTTGTCATACATGGCAATATCTAAAATATATTCTTTAGAATTTAGCCATTTAGTATCGAATATGACTGTGGTACAGCCAAAAATGCATTTCTTTTTTATTTTATTTTTTTTTTTTCTTTAACAATTATGTTAAATAGCATATACATATAACCCAACTTCTTTGACAAATAAACCCAGAGTATCTGGATATATTCTTAGATCCTCATTTACTTCAGAATTTGTTTCAGTTCATTCGATTTTGTTTTTCTTCCTTAAATATAATATGAGTGGATGATTCAGTTATAAAATAATGTTTTATATTAAAATAGGTAATTTGGCAATATGGAAAGGCAATACTAAACTGCTCATGATATTGACCTTCAAACTTTATTTTGGTGGAAGCTGTGTCTACTTTAATGTAAAACAAGTGAAAAAGCTATAAGTTCGGACGGGCCGAACTTTGGATACCCTCCACCATAGAAATACTGACAAATTGAAATATAGAGAACATACATATAAATACAATTCTACCAATCGATTATTATAAACGAAATAGAAATTTCAGCAATTTCAATGGGAGTTTTTCCCTAAAATCTCAAAACCTCAAAATGTTAACATTGTAGGGTGAAACATGTGTATAAAATCCTGCAAATACTCCAATTTAGAAGACTAATATTGAGAACATTGTGTAGAATTAGCGAATACTTGGTGTTTTCATTATATAAGAGATTATGCCTAATTAAATGCCGATATAGCTCAAGTTCCAAGCTAATACTTTAGTTTTGAAACCCAATACCGTGCATCACGCTAAGTATTAAATATGTAGGATCTTTTAGGACCTGGGCCTAAATTCGTTTTAGAATTCCAACAATGAACTGAAAATTTCATCTATTGTGGAATACAGCTATGTGGGGATAACCCCAAAACACGGAACAAATTAGCTAACTATTTTAATATAAAAAAGGGGGTTAGGGGAGACTGGGGCACCTTCGGCAATCGCGTTTTCGATATGAAGCTCTATATTAAACAGGACTAGTTTAACATGAAATTCGAAATAAATAACTGACACAAAGTTTGAAATTTCTAGCTAATAAGCTAATTTAGATACATAGGTTTTTGTATTTTTATAGATATTTCTGTAATATTTCAAAACATATAAATAAGTATTTCGTGTATACAACATTTAAAATTTTTAAGACAATATTATTAAAAAGTGGTTAACTACGATGTGTATTATTATAAAAATATTTAAAAACATAATGTTTTTACAAATCTGATCGAAAAAAAATAAAATACTATAAAAAGTATATTCGGGGTACATTCGGCATTTCAAAGTGTGGCACATTCGGCCATATACAGATTGTGCAATATTATTTCCTTAAAATGTATTTTAGTTTGTCTTTAAAACTAATCATTTAATATGGTTCAGAATTGCATATATAAGATCAAACGTGGTTGTATTGACGAAAATGCGATAGAAAACCCCTATTTCTGATGATGTGTGTGCGACCTTGAGATGTAAACGTCCGCCGCTAGAAAATAAAGGATATATCAAACATTGTGTGGCGTAATAAAACCAAATAGAGCCTTTAGAGGATCAGAATATCAATCAGACTGATAGCGATGACAATTAACCGGCTATGACTATGGTGCCGAATGTGCTCCATCAAATGATTAGGCTGTACCAAATTTGGTGCAAATAGAAGGATATATCGGCGAATTTGACTTTTTTTACAAAACTGTAAAATTTTTTAACTAATACTATTTTTTTATATCTTGTTAGTACTATTTTTTATAATTAAGTGTCAGAGGACAACAATCAGCCATAAATTGTTATATATGTTGAATAAGTACTGAGATATAGAGCTCTAAAAAAAAGTGCCGAAGTTGCCCCAGTCTCCCCTATATAGGGACTACCCCTAAAATGGGGTGAATATTAAACATTTTTGGTAGGGAGATTTGTTACCATAAATACCAAATTTCAGCGAATTCGGTTGAAAAACGCACTCAAGACCTTCAAAATACCGAACATTTGGGGGGTACCCTTATATGAGGGCTATCCGAAAAAAGGAACCAATATTTATAATTTTTGGTGGGATGATTTGCTACTCAATAAGAACCCAAAGTACCAAATTTCAGCGAATTCGGTAGAAAAACGACATCAAAAACCTCAAAATACCATAAATTGGGGGGTACCCTTATATGGGAGCTATCCCTAAACGTGGACCGATATATCCCATCTTCGAACTTGACCTGTCTGGTGACAAAAGACGACTCTATGCAAAATTTTGGCGATCTATCTCAATTCGTTTGGACGCTAGAGTGATTACAACAGACGGACATGCTTACATCGTCATAGAATTTTACGCTGATCAAGAATATAAATACTTTATAGGGTCGGAAATGATTATTTCGATGCGTTACAAACGGAAAAACAAAACTAATATACCCTATATACTATGGTGGAGGGTATAAAAATGTCTAAAAACAGGTTGAGGTGAACCAGTTTTTTAATGTTCTCTATCGATTTGCGATTAAGCCACTCATTTCACGGTCTTCGTGTCAAAGGAAAACTAGAAGCCAACAAAATGGGGACTAATCCCCTTATGCATCATTTTTCAAAATTTTAACTGCATCTACCTTTAAATGATGCTGACATTTTGAAGCTCGATTTTGAGTGTGTTTTTTTTTTAATTTTATTCTAGCTTCAATACGCAAACAGGAATTTCTAAAAATCGAATAAATTATAATTATAGTCGCGAATCTGAGTAATTTAATATATATTTTTGTATGTAGTATGCACAGCTTCAGAGCAATACTCATCCGAAGGTGAGAATTAAAAAAAAAAACCTATTTTTTGGGCCAAATTTTTAGATCTGTCAACTGAATGATATGGGTACCCGCGATCAGTAAGGGTTTTTTACGTTTCGGGTGATATAAAATCTTCTTCGTGAAAATCCATCTACTAGAACGGCGCGAACTGGCCTTCCAAAAACACGAAATTTGACAAAAAATGTTTTTGAAAATTTATTTGCGTTTTCTGTGGATAATTTTCGTTTCAATAAATGACCTGTTACGGATTTTGTACTTTGCGAAAAGAGAGCATTAAAATCTTCAGCCGAAAGAGTGATGTAGCCAATTTATCTCAAAAATAGATTGTGCTGGGTCATCCATGGTTCTTAAATGACCGGGTTGAAATCGGTATAGATCGATGTATTTTTTTAGGGTGCACACCGGAATCGTATGCGCGTTAATGACATATGGAGTTTTCGGAAATTATATACTTATACACAAAAAGTGATTATTTTTATATATGTCAATTTTTCGGCGAAATTTGGGTAAAATAGAAGAATAACCCCAACATTTTTTCTGAAATTTCTTGTATAAAAATAAAAAAATAAATATGATGACGTTATTTTTGGGAACCAACAACAAATATTTTTCCTCAATTTATTGTTTTGTTGTCGCTGTAATTTATAAACCGCTACACGGATTTGCGTGATTTTGATATAATTTGATTCATCATGCTGTTTAGATGATGTAGATATTTTTAAATTATTTATTATTTTTCTCATATTTCGCGAAGATGTTCAACTTTTTTGCGATTAATATAATATATTCTTATTTTACGGAGGAAGATCTATATCAACGTTTTTGGTCAATATAAAACACGACGTAATTATAAAATTTTTTCTTATGTCCAATATTAAAACCTCGATAACTTTTGCGCGCATCAACCAAAAATTTGATTGCGAACGGTTTCGGAGTCAGAACATTTTTCTCTATTATAAAATTGGCAATATTGCCCATATAAATTCATTACTTTATATATATAAGTTGATAAAAATTATCTGTATTACAAATCAAGTCTTGTATTTTTAGAAAAAAAAATATTTGACACTGTTAATACTGATGATATTCACAGAACAGAGTGGACTTTGCATTTGATTTCTCTGATACGATTCTACTCGACGTAGGATAGAAAAACTTCCTTCAGATTTGTAACAATATATTTAAATTTGGAAATAGATTTTTGTCACATACTAAAATCACATCAAGTGTATTAGATGGTAGGGGATCATTCGATTTTGGCATATTCTCTCCAGAAGCTATTGCTTCTATACAAAAACCTTTCATACCCAAATGTCTCTTGTAACAAAGCGAAGTACTTAGCTGACCAACGACATAAACTGCATGAGAATTTCGCTGGAGCCTCACTTCGAAGTTAACAAGGCATTTACAAACAATACCACACCTTTCCCACTGGAGAATATCCCAACAAAAAAACTAAGGGAACTGATGAGGATCAGTGGCGTGATCCGAAACTATAGTCTTCCCTGCCTTACCCCTCGGCAAAAAATTCCATACATTCCCCACTAATAAATAGTTGTTTTTTATAAAAACAACAAACTGGGATTCAGCCTGACTATTTTGCAAAAACAGTTATATTATTTCTTAAAAATCTTTCTAGGAAAATTGTATAATTTAAACTAATCAAATTTAAAATTAGTTGGTCCAAATATGAGACTAATAATGTAGTGCTATCAAAAGACTCGGAGTTCGAACTCATTACATTTGACCTGTACTTATGCGTACCAAACCTTCATGGCACTTTTTGTCCTCGTCACTATTTTGTTGTATAGCTTTTGAGCTACTAAATCTATGTGACCATATGCTTTGACAATGTCCAAATTAATTTTGTAAACAAAGTACAGATCGTACTTATAATGCGATTTGAATGAAATTTAGTACAGCTCATTTGTTTGGCCCAAGGACGAACCCTATTGAAATTGGGGAAAATCGGTTAAGATTTAGATATAGCTCCCATATATATTTTCGACTTAATGTAAATGGTGCACCAAAATCCTTATATATATGTATATATATATTCCGAATTGCACGAAATTTGGCAATTGAGTCTAAAATGATGTGTGCTAAGTTTCGTGAAAATCAGTTCAGATTTAGATATAGCTCCCATATATATTTTCGTCCGATTTAAAGTAAATGATGCCCCATAGTCTTTCTGTCAACAATCATTTTCCTGTCAATCCTTCTAATACCATTCCATTCTTGGACTTTTTTATATACCTTATCGAAAAATCTAATACATATTAATAGCTGAACCTTTTCTTTCATCCGCTAAAATCGGAAAGAATACCAAGAATACAGCACTTTTCACTTCATCTTCAATAATAGACATCTGGATGTATTCTCCAATTATTTATATTAACTCCTTCTGTATTCTGGAACTCAGGTATGTTGCATTTTTTTAAGTTTTTCATCCCCATCCGCTCTATATCACAACGGCACTTTCAAATTTCCTTCATTCGGATTATCTACGTCCAACGACAGTATTCCGGAGGATTTACTTCCCCTCAAGGCGTTGACATAGCCATTTCACACAATACAATAGTCTCAATTATTTATCTATAACATGTTCTATACGTTTTGAAACATCTTTCATGTTCGATATAAAGTCCTGAGTCCTCGATATAATGTCCTGAATGGTATTTCGTTTTTTCGTGGACGGTAAGCATTCACTAGCATCTTTCCTTTATTTGAAAATAAGATGCAGACTTTACAAAAATCACCTTCTGTTAAATCTGAATATGCGATTCAAGAAAACCGATCGAACCATTTTATTTGAAATGTAATCCATTTTTCGATTCCATGTAAATACAGATTTTTCTTTAAAGGAACAAGATTTCTCTGTGAGTGTATAGCTATCTTATGAACTAGGATAAATCCAATCGGTGAAGATCTTCCTATTTTTATACCCTTCACCACACTGTGGTACAGGGTATTATGTCTTTGTGCATATGTTTGTAACAGGCAAAAGGAAACGAGATAGACACATGGTTCCTTTTGAGAATATGCATAAAATCACTTTCTAAGTCGATTTATGCATGTCCGTCCGTCCGTCTGTCTGTCCATGTTAAATGGTAAACAAAGTACAGGTCGCATTTATGATCCGAATTGGATGAAAATTGACATAGGTCACTTTGATATAGCTCCCATATATAGTTTCCTTCGATTTCATGTAAATGGTGCCCAAACTCCCTATATATCTTTCGATTTTCACGAAATTTGGCACACTGTACTGAATTAAGCCTAGAGTGATGTCTGCCAAGTTTCGAGAAAATCGGTCCAGATTTAGATATAGCTTCCATATATAGTTTCGTCCGATTTCATGTAAATGGTGCCCCAAAGTCTCTATATATCATTCGATTTGCACGAAATTTGGCATAACGTACTGAATTGAGCCTAGAACGATGTCTGCCAAGTTTCGGGAAAATCGGTCCAAATTTACATATAGCTCCCATATATAGTTTCGTCCGATTTCATATAAATGGGGCACCAAAGTCCCTATACATCCTTCGATTTCCACGAAATTTGGCATAAAGTACTGAATTGAGCCTAGAGTGATATCTGCCAAGTTTCGGATAAATCGGTCCGGATTTCTATATAGCTCCCATATATAGTTTCGTCCGATTTCATGTAAATGGTGCCGCAAACTCCCTATATATCTTTCGATTTGCACGAAATTTGGCATATCGTACTGAAGTAAGCCTAGAGTGATGTCTGCCAAGTTTCGAGAAAATCGGTCCAGATTTAGATATAGCTCCCATATATAGTTTCATTCGATTTCATGTAAATGGTGCCCAAATTCCCTATATATCTTTCGATTTGCACGAAATTTGGCACACTGTACTGAATTAAGCCTAGAGTAATGTCTGCCAAGTTTCGAGAAAATCGGTCCAGATTTAGATATAGCTCCCATATATAGTTTCGTCAGATTTCATGTAAATGGTGCCCCAAAGTCCCTATATATCTTTCGATTTGCACGAAATTTGGCATAACGTACTGAATTGAGCCTAGAATGATGTCTGCCAAGTTTCGGGAAAATCGGTCCTGATTTACATATAGCTCCCATATATAGTTTCGTCCGATTTCATATAAATGGTGCACCAAAGTCCCTATATATCCTTCGATTTGCACGAAATTTGGCAGAACGTACTGAATTGAGCCTAGAGTGATGTCTGTCAAGTTTCGAGAAAATCGGTCCGGATTTCGATATAGCTCCCTTTTATTATAGATTGATTTTAAGTAATTGACGCACCAAGGAACCAATAGGCTGATAGGAAAAAAACGTTCTGAAATTAGTATATCCTAACCTGTGACAAGTTTGTTTGAAATCGCTTAATATTTGGATAGAGCTTCCATATATATTTTCGCCCGATTTCAAGTAAATTGGGCATCAAACTCCTCAGTTAGTCAGATTGACATCAAATTTTGCACAACTTACAAAATTGAGCATAGAATTACGTAGTTGCGTTTTGTAGAAGTACAGACATAGCCCAACGGTTGACCTATTTATATTTGTTTGAAATCGATTTACATACTTTATGGATAGATCTAGGTAGATTCACATTTAGATAAATATCACTTATTTTATTTCATCCAATTTCATGTTAATAGTCCTGTTTAATATACAGGACTAATAGTGGTGAAGGGTATCATATAGTTGGCCCCGTCCGACTTTACTACTTTCCTTACTGGTTTTAAATTGAGCGAAATCTACAATTCCAGTTCATATGAGTGTCAAATCTGTACTCTTTCTAACAGCGTTGGAATTTTCAGATTCCGATATTCAAGTGAGGAGTTGTCATGCCCGTCATCATAAAATAAGGGTTTCTTTAATCGCAAAAAAAACATCAACAACATTTTGTAAATTATTTTTCTGTTCTTTTAAATCTGCACATATATATATGCAAAGTTACAAACCTTAACAAGCATTGGTATTCATTTGCCATGAAAATGTAAAATCGGGTTCCCTTAAGTCGTCCGCAACGAACATTTCTGCAAATCTTTTTGAAAATAAATTAATCTAATATTGTAGTATGAGTTCTTTTAATTTTTGTCTTTATTCTATGTAACAAATATTTAGAAAAGTGAAGCCAGTGACGTTATAACTAATATTCGACACACATGAATAATTTTTCTGTTTGAACCGATTTCAGGGGGCCAGGGCCAGCAGTCCCTACCTAATTCCCTGCTTGGCGAGTATTTCTAAAACCCAGAAGAACATATTCACCACATAAACCACCATTCACCACAAAAAATTATAAATATCGGTCCATTTTTTCCGATAGACCCCATATAAGGGTACCCCCAATTTTTGGTATTTTGGGGTTGTTGAGCACGTTTTTCAACCGAATTCGAATTTTGAGTTCGTCCCCATAAACCCCCCTTTTTATATCCTCCACCATAGTAAGGATGGTATATTAGTTTTGTTTTTCCGTTTGTAACGCATCGAAATAATCATTTCCGACCCTATAAAGTATTTATATTCTTGATCAGCGTAAAATTGTATGACGATTTAAGTATGTCCGTCTGTTCGTCTGTTGTAATCACACTAGCGTCTAAACGAATTGGGATAAGTCGCCAAAATCTTGCATAGAGTCGTCTTTTATCTGCAGGCAGGTCAAGTTTGAAGATGGGATATATCGGCCCACGTTTAGGCATAGCTCCCATATAGGGGTACCCCCCAATTTTCGGTATTTTGAGGTTCTTGATCTCATTTTTCAACCGAATTCGCTAAAATTTTGTAATTTGAGTTCTTATTGAGTAGCATCAAAACTACTCAAAAATTATAAATATAGGTTCATTTTTTCGGATAGCCCCCATATAAGGGTACCCCCAATTATATGGGGTAGTCCCCATCTATCTAGACATGTGTGTCCGTCCGTCCGTCTGTCCATTATAATTTGTAAACACGATACAGGCCACAGTTATGGACCAATCTTCACGAAATTTTGCATGTAGGATGGGTTCTGGCCAATGAAGACCCATATTGTTTTTGATAAAGATCGGTTAATATTAAGGGGATGAAATGGTCAAATGGACCCTGTCTTTTGTGTGAAAAATTACAAAATTTTTATTCTGGGACGTATATACTTGCTCCTGAAGGACATATACTCGAGATGTTGATTGTATGTCGAAGATGAGTTGTTGACCTTCAAATTGATACCAATTATATTCCTGTATGTACTCCGATGCGAGAGTTATACGTAATTAAGTAAAGGTGACTATGTGCATATTAATAATATTACTCCATTAGAGGACGCTGATCGCTTTGAAATTGTACATGAAGTTCCGATTATGGTCAAGGACGACGCTTATAGTTTTCGGTGAAGTTGAGATTTCATTTAGGGGGTGCAATGAACCGAAAACTTTAATTTTGTCAGATTTTATAGTCGCTTTAGAGGCAATTATTATATACAGAACATCATATATTTTACAAGGTGAAGGGGATCTGACCAAATACTTAGAGCGGCTGTTTAGATGATGATCGGTCAATTTTCCGAGGGTCAAATCAACCAAAACCTGAAGTGACCAATTTTTTATTGTATGGCGTAAGAATTCTCTTCAAGAAAAAAACATTTTGGAAAATATGCAAGACTTAGAAATGGGAGTTGTTGATCTATAATCTATAAAAAGGTTGCAAATATCACGAAATATTGCCCAGGCTCAGAATATAGAACCGACGAAAGTGTGCTTTTCGTGGTAGTTGTGTAGGGTATCATATGATCGGCCCCGTCCGACTATACTGCTCCGCTAATTTGTTCCGTATGTTGGGGTTATCCCCATATAGCTGCATTCCACTATAGAATGGGGGATATTCTGTAGACGACATTTTCAGTTCATACCCTGCATAATATGGAATTCTAAAACGATTTAGTCGATTTAGCCATATGTTGTAATCATTTTTCTATTGGAGGATATCGACATAAAAACTAAAACGTGAGGTTTGAGAATGAACTATATCAACCCGCATTTAGGCCCAGGTTCTATATAAAACATCCTACATATTTTAAATTTAGCGTGATGCACGTTATTGGGATTCAAAACTAAATTATTAGCTTGGAACTTGAGCTATATCGGCCCTTAAATAGCCATAACCTCCTATATAATAAAAACACCAAGTATTCGCTAATTCATACACAATGTTGTCAATATCGGTCCCGCTTTAGTATGCCTCTTATAAATTTGGCCTCTAAATTGGAGTATTTGCAGGATTTTATGCACGTGTTTCACCCTACAATGTCAACATTTTGGGGTTTTGAGATTTTAGGGAAATACCCCATTGAAATTGTTGAAATTTCTATTTGGTTTACAACAATCGATTGGTAGAATTGTAGTTATATCTATGTTCCCTATATTTTCATTTCAAAAAAAGATACGAAAAAAACTAGAACATACGGTTCGATAATTAACCTTCGCCATGTTCGAACTTGAACTAATTTTGGAAGAAATAATAAGATGGGCAACGTTTGCATGAAATCAAATTTTTTTAAAACAAATTTGGTCCAATGAAACATGGGGTCCAGGACCAATATTTAGAACCATAATCGGTTTGTAGAAATGTCGGTATAGGTACACTTTTTGGTATGTTCCCTATATTTTTATTTCAAGTGGTCGTTAGTATATCTATGGTGGAGGGTATCCAAAGTTCGGCCCGGCCGAACTTAACGCTTTTCCACTTGTGGCATTTCTTTTCGTAAGCAGTAAACTAAATAACACAATACGAAATATTTTAGTGTCCCTATTTCCAACGAAGAGAGTTCGATATTGGTTGTTTTCATAGTCCACTTTATACCCGAGCCTTACTCAAACAATGGTATATCTAGAAGCACTAATAAATTTAGAATAGTTGCGCATTATCAAGAACTTTCGGATTCGTCTGAAATATTTACCATAAATATATCTCATATCTCTAAACATGGTGATTTACTCGCTAGGGAAAAGTCCGGATCGTTTTTTTTTTTTGACAACCTAATTTTTTTTTTTTTTTTGTTAACCTAATTTTCTGATAATTAAAATGATTTTTGTTCCGGTTTTAATAAACCGATTTAACTTATATGCATATCATTGAAAAGCATACAAATTGGTTCCATTTATAATCAGTTGTTGATGCTTTCAGGCGACCAGGACAAACATCGTCATAGGCATCTTCTTCAACTTCCCTAAACGCCACACTCAACACTTTAAATATCGAAGAACAATCTAAAATATGACTAATGTTAGGTTAGGGATGTACCGGTTTTAGTAAAAACTGTCCACTCGGAGACTATTGTCCATTGCGATCATCCTTTAAAACATGACTAAACTTTTGTATCTGACAAAATCAAAATGGCTGACAATATCATCATACTGTGGACATTTGCACTGATCGATCATACCTACTACGAAGAATATAGAAATAACGGATATTTTTTGATCAGAAGTACAGATAATATAGTGCAAATTTTTCGATTCTCAATCATTACTTAATGCGATTATTTTAATTATTTTAATTTTGGTAAAATTGCACCCAAAATTCTTTAAATTTTATTGATTTTGCCTTGTTGTTATCGAAAAATAGACAATTAGAAAAAACTCAAAACCACTTTAGGCTTATTTATTCATTTCAATTTCCAAAGGAATATGCTGGCCAAGTTATATAAAACAGCATCAATTTTAAATTATATAAACACTACTTACATACTGCATACTTATGGATGGTCATCTTCCATATATAAGCGCACACACATATCCATATACATAAATAAAAAAAACATTGCTAATGTGTTAAACAACCAAAAGTGATAAATTGCGCTGCATGAATTAATAGCTCGCAACAACAACAAACATCAACGCAAAATATAACATACGACATTGACAATGACGATGATGTTGAAACTAAAATCTCTGTTTGCCACTGGTCGGTCGGTCGGCCGGCCGGTTGCAGTAGTGACTTTCCGATGACTGCACTGAAACGAAACCGAAAGATATGAATGGACTTTATGGCTGCGCAATGTCAACAAAGAATAAAATCTTTGTAATGAGGATGTCTATAAAAACTGAAATTATTGGCGGCAACAAAAGCAAAAACAACAGCAACATAAAATTCAAACAAACAAAAACTGCAAGAGAAAAAAATAAAAGTTGCAGCATATACGTACACACAACATCAACAACTAATTCATGCAACATTTCCACAAATGCGCAGTGGGAGCTTGAAAAGACAACGACAGTTACATTTGCTAGAACAACCCATGACAATGTAGTGGGATTCATATTACAACAACAACAGCAATCACAACTACAGGATGAAATCAAACGAATGAATGAGAGAAAAGCAGGAAGGCAACAAAAAAAACAAACGCCCATAATGTAATGGCAAAATAAACATTTAAAGCTCAGCATCATCAAAAGGACAAAAAACAATGCCAAGCAGGCAACGGCAGCGACAATAATAATATCAACAACATTATAAAGTAACAAAAAAAAAAACTTAAGCGTATTTGTTGCCAATACAACAACATTGATGTAATGCAACAACAAGATGATAATACGAGGGTTTAATATATAATGTCCGATGGAAATAGAATGGGCTTCATCATAATTACATATTAAAATAATAAACACCAAGTCACCCGACATAGATTTATCGAATTCGGCTGCATGGAAGTGAGTTTCAGATTCCAATGAATATTATTTTTTTTGAAGTAAGAAATTCCTTGAGATCTGGCTATACCCTAAACCTTAAGTGTAATAAGACTATATACATATTGATAAGATCAAAAATGTGTATCACTTAAATATTTATCCTCCACCCCATATTAAATTTGTTATTCTGTTTGAACGGCTCGAAATGTTCACCGCAGACCTAATAAAGTCTAATTTGGAGAGTTTAAGGAAGGTTTTCCAGCGAATGTGCTCCAATTTAATTTTTCAAACTTTCATTGGGTATCAAATCTTCTACGAAAAATTTTTACTAATAAAAGAGTAAAGTGATTGACTGACTGACACAACGATTTATCAACACCCAGACGAAACTGCTGAAGCTCACTTTTAGTACATTTGGTACTATTTGTATTGGGGAACCCAAACTAGAACTCATAAATTTGAAAAGAGGGTCGCTGATGGAGTGTAGAATAGATGTAGATACTATAAGTATCCGAAAAGTACTAAAATTTATTAAATTTGGTATGTGAATGGATAAAGCTAAAAAAATTGAAATTTGGAATGCGAATTAAGCTTGAGAAGTAGGATCGATGTAAGGAGGTGGTTTTGAAAACGTGTATTCATGTATACGTAAAGTACTAAATTTGGTACAATTTGAATTTTGAGAAACGGATGGAGTAGCAGTGAACCAATAAAGTTGGAATCTTGACATTTGGAGATGAAATCACTGTTGGAGAAGGGATTGATCAATGTAGGAAGTTTCGGAAATTCGAACTAATGTGTACTAACTGTGGTACAATTTAAATTTTAGGAGAACCGATAGAGCTAGAATCCTGAAATATGGATTAGACTCACTGTTAGAATGTAGAATTGGGATATGGGAAATTTGTAGTAAATGGCACCTACGGCTCTGATTGACTTTGTTATGGCGAAGCCTAGGCTTATCTTGTCCTCCCCGCGGTGTCACCTGGGGTAACTATTTTCATCACCCTTGAAATAGTGAGCTGATATATGCCGCGAGTTTACCCATAAGACCAATAAAAAAAATGGACTGAGACGTCGGGTAAGTTGCCCACAATTGGGAAAAAATTAATGAGATGAAAAAGCAACAAAAAAGAAAACAAAACCCCCTAATTTTGACGCATTTTATTATAGCTGTCATGAAACGAGACATGAATTTGGCTGCGGATTTTTGGTTAACAAGAGCATGAAAGTCCTCGTCTCCAGATTCACTCCAGTAGATGAGCGAATTGCTATAATCCGCATAAAAGCGAAGTTCTTCTACATCAGTCGCATTTGCGCCCATGCTCCGACCGAAGACAAAGATGAACAGACGAAAGACATATTTTACGAGCGCCTAGAAACAGCATAAGAGCGCTGCCCTGGTCATGACATTAAAATTCTGCTAGGAGATTTTAATGCAAAAATTGGAAGGGAAGATATTTTTGGCCCCCACGTTGGATAATTCAGCCTCCACGAAGAAACATCAGACTACGGCATGAGATTGATTGACTTCGCGGTAGCAAAAACATGGTAGTTTGCAGCACAAGGTTCAAGAATCACGATATACACAAGGCCACCTGGATTTCTCCTAATAAAGCAACGAGAAATCAAACTGATCATGTTGCTATAGACGGAAGGCCTTCAACCAGTGTTTTAGACGTTCGATCGATACGAGAAGCGAATATATTTGGACCACTACCTTGTGGCAGCCAAGGTTCGCACCCGTCTTAATGTAGCAGCAAAGGTGCGATCTATTGTAACACGGAAACTCGACGTCGAAAAGCTGCAAACACAACAGATAGCAGAAGCCTACTCCGCTTAACTTACCCAGTTGCTTGACGAAAACACTCCTTGTCCCGATAATAATATAGAAGAACAATGGCAAAGAATTGCCCACTCCCTACAAACTGCAGCAAAAGCAACACTTGAATACCAAAAATCACCATCAAGAAAAACAGGTCGTAATGCTACTGATGTGAAAAACGCAGCGTATAGGTCAACTCTGCAGACAGTAGCAACACGTAATGCGATGGAGAGTTATCGGAAGAAAAGGAGAGAGGAGAAACGTATTTTCAGAGAAAAGATAGAAGACAAGAAAAAAGTGAGCGTAAGTAAATCGAGATGTACAGGAGTCGGAATGAAGTCCGGAAAATTTACCAACAAGTATAACACTAAACCGAAGGCTTTGGTGCATGCACATCAACCTGTATAGACGAACAAGTAAACCTGGTGACAGATACGGACAGCGTGTTGGGGATCTGGAAGGAGCATTTTGAAAAGCTTCTGGTATCAAATAGTAACGAGGAAGAAGACACCCCAGGACCAATAAGAGATGACGAAGCCGCATTCGAGAGCCCTATCCGTTCAGGAGTGTTTAAAGCCTTGTCTGCGTTTGGCATTCCTGCAAAATTAATACGGCTATGCGGACCCCTTCAATACCGAACGAGGATTTAGGCAAGGTGACAGGTTGAGTGTGACCTTTTTAACATCCTGCTGGAAAAGGTCATACGAGATGCAAATGTGAACAGAAATATCACTCTGTACACCAAACAACACCAGTTACTCGCCTAAGCCGATGACATCGACATAATAGGCGGTAACAGCCACCTTTGAATGAATTGAGAAGGAGTCTGCCAAATTGGGACTGGCAATAAATGCCGAAAAGACCAAGCTGATGGTATCAACGCGCAAGACGTCCAGTAGACTTGGACCAACTGTGGAACTTGAAAACTACAGCTTCGAGGTAGTGAACGATGGTCTTAGTAAGCAACTCAAAAGCAAGGCCACCTCTCGCCAGACCAAACTCACATTCTACAGAACGCTGATATTACCCGTGCTGTTGTTTGGATCTGAAGCATTGGTATTTGCGCAAGCAGATGAGGCAGCTCTTTGAGTGTTTGAGAGAAAAATTCTCCGAAAGAGCTATGGGCCGATCTGCGTTGACGGTGAATATCGCCGTCGAATGGAATATGAGCTGTACCGGCTATTAACGGACATCGGCATTGTTAAACGTATTGAGCTGCAGCGACTACGTTGGCTAGGTCATGTTGTGAGAATGGATAAAGATGCCCCAGCCCAAAAGGCATATAGAAGCGAACTAGCTGATGTTTCACGCAGAAGGGGAAGGCCACGAATTAGATGGAAAGATCAAGTGGAGGACAATATTGCCAAAATTTAAAATTTCCTAATTCAAAGTTTGAAATATGCTTATTCAAATCAACCCTCGTTATTTTAAAAGAATTATTAATATGCAACCAGCAAATGCATTCAAAGCAGACAAATAATAATGACCAATGTCATCGCCAATAGCTAAGCTATGCAACATTCATATGTATGTGGCGGACACAGTTAAGAGATATGAAATGAAATGTTAATATGAATATTGAGACAACAACTTTTGGGGCAAGATGATTTTGTCGTCGCATTTCTAGGACGCAGTTACATAAAACATGGTAGCCAGCCAAGCTGTCAACCAGAATCAACCAACACTAATGACAACAAAAACAACAGCAGCAGCATCAGTAGTCAAGTTCAAGTTCGAATTTCTTAACATCAGTGGAGCGCGAGAAGAGCATTAGGAGTTATCATCGTCTGTCTGGCAAGCGAATGAAATGAAAATACCCACATTATAAAATAACCATGGAAATGATGACGATGATGGCGCAGATGATAAGGCCAGGCCAGCTAGCCAGTCAGCAAAGTCAACAGCAACAACAATAAACAGCAATCGCATTTAGGTTTTATGCGTATTTTTGCATGCAGCAGTCAGTGAATGCTCGATAAAACAGACGTTGCGGCATTTGGACATTAAGTAAATGCATAGCATAAGCAGAAGAGCAGCACAGGCAAACAAATGGGATAAAAAGAATAACAAACACAATTCTGATGGCATCGAAGAAAAAAACTGAATGCAACTACAGCTACAAACATCAGTAAGCGGCAACTATCAGCGGTCAACTGCTACTAACCGGATGAAGTTTTGTTGACATAAACTATGTTGAGTGGCTGCTAAGCGAGTTTTTTGTTTTTAATTTTTTTTTTAACTCTTCAACCATACAACAACACCCCGCCATTACCAGCAACAACAAGAACAGTATTAAGTGTTTTTGGACACAGCCTGTTGACAGCAACTACAACAATAACAAATGTTGCATATATACATAAATATGTCTGTCATTGTAGGCTGGTCGCCACTGCTTCTGCTGTTCCTGCTCCTGTCATGGTCAAGTCTAGCTAGCCATCATCTAACTTCCCAATCAGTCGTTTGTCTTCTCATTGATGGTCATCGCTGACATGCGGAGGCTGTTGTCTGCCATTTGGCCGATGATGTGTGTGTTGGTGTTTTCGTCGGCGATGTTGTGAATATTAGTCGGATGGACAAGACTCCCTCTCCTGTTTGGCAAAAATATTTATTTGCCTTTTGGCATTTTTATTATGTCTGCAAATAAAGCACTTTCTTCCAGGCTGATATATATTTTACTAATATATCAAGGCCTATATAAGGTCGGCCAGTAAGCGAATTCATAAAGAAAACTTAAGTTTAACGTCAAATATTTTTGCCGAGGCGAAAACAAATTGTTTCGCCTTTAAATAAAAAATACAACCAAACCACAACTCAATTTATAGTTTTGTAAGATAATTGGCCTTTAAAATCTTGAAATAGTCCAAATGTGTTTCACAAAGACGATGTAAATTAAAATTAAATTGAATGTTCACAAAATATTAATATTTTCGTTTTGACGTCTAACATAATTTTGTACGTATGTATAGGTTTCAAAATATGATTTGACAGCAAACTTTATACTCAGATGTGCTTACTGGCCGACCTTATATAGGCCTTGTAATATATCATGAAAATGTTTAGAATTTTGAGAATTTCAGTAATTAAAATTCATTGATAATGGATTTTCAAAAGTGGAATTCTTCAATTATACTTATTTGTGGTTCTCAACAGCAACAAAGAACAATTAAATGTCGGTTCGGCTGGACCGAACTATTTACATGGGTGACTAAAGCACGGATTATACAGGATTTATGCCAAAGCCAATTCATCCATTTAACAACTTTGGTTTAAATATCCAAATACGGCTTATGGAGGTGTTTTACTTCTTTGAACAAGAAATTCCCAATCTATTGGAAAATATAGTTGTAGACTTTCTAAAAAATCAAAGGTCTCTCTTAACCCACAAAAAGCTAAAAAAGACGTTAAGTTCCACTGGGCCGAACTTTTTATATACCCTCCACCACGTGATGTCCATTCGAACGTTACTATGGTACTATCGAATATCGAAAAAAGAGCAAAAATTCTAATTTGCGCGGAACTATCCTCCAAAGTCCTTTTTTTCTTCAAATACCGAAAATGGGATCATATCGTTCTATGAGACCTATACCAAACCATAAACTGAACATTGATAATTTTTGACACCCCTTAAGAATTTGAAAAATAAAATCATTGCGAATTTGGTTAAAACGCATGCATAAATACCGAATAATGGGTATACCATCATATGAGGGCTACCGGAAACTTTTTATTTTTTAGTTTTTGGTAGTGAGATAATAATCCTAAAAATGAAATTACAGATAATTTGGATGAAGCACGCATCCAAGATTGGGAGATTTGACATCCCATTGTAAAAGGAAAATCAAAACCAAATCAGTTTAAAATACGACCAAAAAACTCCAAAATACCGAAAATTTGAATTCCCATTATATGGGTTATAGCAGGAAACATATGCCAATGTGGAAAATTTTTGGTAGGGACATTTCCCACTCAATACGAATCCAAAATATTAAATTGCCCTCTAAATGGGTTGAAACACGTCATCAAGCTCTTCAAATACCGATGGACCAATATTGATAATTTTATTTTATATATTTTGGGTCTTTAGTGCATCATTTACTTAAAATCGGAGGAAAATGTATGTAGGAGTTATATCCAATTCTGAACCGATTTGGCTATACTAACATCAGGCAATACCAAAAAATTGTGTGGCAATCGGCCTAACATTGGGTCATTGATGCACCATTTATTTAAAATCGGACAGTAGTATATATGGGAGCTATATATAAAAATATATTTCGATTTTCACGAAATTTTACACACACCATTCTAGACATAATTCAGTACCCTGTGCCAAATTTTGTACAAATCGAAAGATATATAGGCACTTTTGTGCACCATCTAAATTAAATCAATTATTTCAAAAATCCAGCTTGGTAATCAGCCTAACATTGGGTCTTTGATGCACCATTTATTTAAAATCGGACAGAAGTATATCCATATATATAGCTATATATAAATCTAAACCGATTGCAACGAAACAGGTTAGTTTATACCAGAGATGGTCCGTCAGAAATAGTGACGTAAATGGCATACGTCAGAATCGTCGGAAACCCACCAAAAACCATTAGGTTTTTGACAAAATAGCTATTTCCATTAATAAATTTGGAAATGCTTTCCTCAAATCCATATCAAATTTCAAAATTTTCTTCTCCAACAAGTTTAGAATTTTTATCAGTTCTAGTAAGGAGTAGTCAGATATATATAAAAATAATATATATTCTTGAAAATAACAGTATATTGTAATAATATTTAAATAAATGACGTTAACTACAGTTATTACATTTTATACAGGTATATGACGTTTTCGACGTTTACACCTTTTTGACAGTCGAAAACCCAAAAATTTGTCACACGGACCATCCCTGGTTTATACTAATTTCAGTACGTTTTGTGCCTATCGCTCATATTTTGGTTCTTGATGCATCACTTATGAGAAAAAATTTCCCATACCTAAACAATTGCAACAAATTTTGTCACATAACACACATACACACACACAAAACAATGTCGCGTTATTTCCATGAATATTTGACAACAACTTCGTTGTTAAAAACTTAATAAAATATGTTATGTTCTTGTTTTGTTTTCAGTTAGTATCCAACCGGTCAAACCAAAGAAAATATTTACGATCGGATGAGACGTAACAAAAATTCGTTCTTAAGATCGGCCGGTTTATACCCTCCATTATGAGATGGACATTCAAAATAATAACTAATAAGGCCCAAAAAAAATACTTAAAATAGGACGGGACCCAAATGTATTTAGTATTCGAACTTTATTGAAAATTATATGGCGGAACCATTAAAAGGGAGTTATGTAAAAAAATTAAACATTGAACATTTTTTGTTGTAATTTCGGTTGGAATATGCGACTAAAGGGTCCAAAATGAACAAAGTGGAGCGTTGACATTATATGGGGGCTACAGACCGATATAGCTCCCTTCGGTTGGAATATATGACTAAAATCTCCGAAATTTCGAAAGTGGCGCTGTATTTGTGATATTACCTCTTTGGTTGGAATATGTAGCAAAACTTTCAATGGGCCATACAATTATATGAGGGCTATGAACTGATAAATTCCATATAAGTAGAATAAGTTAAATATTGCGTTCTGACAATGACATAGATTTATACCCTACACAACTACATTATGGCCATAGCATTCTGCAGATCTAATCATGCAATGATCTACATCATTTCAGGAGGTCAATTATGGCCACAATTTATGTGACTGAGTTCTTCGGAGAAATTTGAGAGATCTCTTCGGAGAGATGGAATCAAAAACAGGTATTAAAAATATTTGCAATGACGTAATAGGCGGGATATGTAATTAATAATAGGGGAGTGGGCCTATAGGAAGAATTTTTCAAAGCGGATTTTGTAACCCACAACAAGCTAGAAATTTTGTATTTCAGCAAATTTTAATTTGGATTTTTCCTAAAATCTCAAAAGCCCAAAGCGTGCAGCTGTGAGCCTCCGAAATTTGGAGCCCAACGTTTTAAGTGGCAATATCTAAATATGGAAAAATCCAGTCTCCAAAATACCAAAATTTGTGGGTACCATTATATGATGGCTAACGAAAAAAGTGGACCCATATTGATAGTTGTTGGTAGGATTTGGTAACCAATGACAATCCAAAATACCAAATTACAGCTAATTCGGCTGAAAAAACATTTCTACAAATACTGCGAATTTAAGCGTGCAGTTATATAGCGGCTACTCCAAAATGTGGACAGATATATTCGAACCTGACCTGCAAAAGACAACTATACAAAATTCCAGTTCCATATCTCTATTCCTTCGGGAGATGGAATCATTACAAATGGAAAGACGAGCAGACATGTTTAAGATCGTGTTAAAAATTTACCCAGATCAAGAATATATACACATTATAGAGTCGGAAATGAGTATTTAGATGAGTTACTAAAGGATGACAACATTAATATACCCAATATGGTGAACCATAGTATACCAAGAGAAGACAAATCATTGTGCACATGCCAGTGGGCCGTTCGTAATACAGTCCTGACTTAGTATACAGCGACTTAATATTATTTCCGACCATTACCATAATCAGTAGATTTTTTTATATCAAAAGTCCATAACAGCGGCATGTACATTGATTGCTCTCACCTCGATCGATTCAACTAGGAGAAATATGAAGTTTAGAATATATCTCTCAACATAGTTTTTTAGCGTACAAAAGGGTCAATATTTTGGTTACGTGATTGCGTACTCTACTCAAAATACCGGATTGAATCTAATTATTTTATTGTGCTAACTTCGTGCAAATCTTGGACCTTTTGCTCAAATTTCCTCTAGAAGAATCCTTTTAGTACTCTGTAATAACTTCTCTAAACAAATGTATGACAATCGTGTTCCATTTACAAACATTCTTGCCTACATGTACAACTTCCAAACTTACCTTACTTTTCAAAAGTTAAAACTCCCGCTGTTACCACAAAAGGATGTCACACGCTACTAAACTCAATTGTGGTCTATGGATACGATGAAGTAACAAAAAAACGTACTTCCCTTACATGGACTTAACTAAAACTTTGTGTTAAAGAACTTTGGCCTAACATCACCTCATATCTGTCATTCTAATCCATTTTTCTTTCTTTTTTGCCAAAATTTGTTAGCTAGAAGGACCCACCGAGGCAACAAAAAAAACGACTCATTTCAAGTGAATATTTGAAATGTTGACTTTGGTTTCACACAGAAGCCAACAAGGACTCCTTTCGCCAAATTGTTTCAGTTGCCATTTCCCCCTTGGCTGGCACATGACCGACCGACCGGGCTCCAATTTCAGTACACATTTTACAATGCGCTCTGTGTGTTCCGGTGATTGTGTTTTCAGTGTTTGGTGGCGGCGATGGTGGACCATATCTAAAATGTATGACAGTGAAGAAGTGTGGAAGCAACACAACACACAGAACCTTGTGAGAAAACTATTCATGAGAGTATGATGCAACAAAAAAAAAGTACAAACGAAACTGTTGGATGGAGAAAATATGCTGCACTGCAGCACGTCACTACGTGGTTAGCAAATTTATTATGGTAAACGGAAGTTTGTAGAAAGAACAGCGACTAGATATTCATGGTTTTATTTTAGAAAACGAGGCGGAAGCAACACCACAAAGAAAGAAACAAACAAAAAACACGAAGAATATGGAATTGTTGTATGAATATTTACTTCTTGGCCTGCATAAAATTTGGTTTAACTCACATGCACATGAACTCCAACGCCAAAGCACAAACACACAGATTTCATGCAATGGGAGGTCCTGGAGATATTTCTAACTTTGCCAAATACAAATAACTAGATGTTGTACCAAGAGTCATGATAATAAAAGCAATAATAACAACAAATGGAATAACTAGAATTTATATTAACAATTTGTTTCTTTAACTATCCAGCAATCCATTTTGTAAAATGTCCAGAATATTTTTATTAATATTGCGTATACGTTCGGAACCTTTTTGAGAGGGGGTTTATTTATAGAATTCTTGTAAATTGTGTATAGCCTGCAGAAAACATATAAACTATATATTATATATACAAGGTCAACAAAAAATTGGTGTCTCTATATCGGACGTTAAAAGAGACTAAATGATAACACTGTGAGACAAGATTTCGAGGGGTAGAAAATTCCTATTGGGATTGAAAGACCTTTGTGAGTATATGAAAACCCCAGAGGGAAAAATTCACCAAAGGTCAAAGTTCGGAGATATGGCGTGATCATTTTTTTTTTTTTTTGGCGACCCTATTATACTTCAAGAAATAGCTTCTTATCTCCATTTGTAGCAGACAGTCAATGAGTGAAAATAGTTCTGAATTTAAAGACCACAGGAACAAACTCTACCCAACCTCCTGAGGCAGGATTGTACTCAAACTTAAAGTCTGAGTCTGAATATAAAGACACGACTAATACAGTCGCCCTAAAAAGCCGAAAGAGTGTAGAGGCTGATAAGACGGCTGAGGAAGTGAGCAGGGAAATCGCCAAGCTCTCTACAAGAAATAAGCAGTTAACTGGGTGAAAAAGCGAAAAATAGACTGAATGAACCGAAGAAACAAAATTGAACAGCAAGCCAATGCTCAGAAGGATACTCCTTAAGAGAAAAGAAAAAGAGCATCGCGTCGACTGATGGCAAGAGAATAGTCTTGGGCAATCTCGTTCAGTTCAGAAATCGAACGAACTAGATCATTTTTTTAAAGTGAACTAGGTCGTTCACCTCGTTCAGTTGCTTATATCGTTCAATTGGCATGGCAGCGTATTCCAATAAAGTTCTGGCAGTTCAGCCAACCGTAAAGAATGATTACCTTTCACAATCATTCGAAGGACTTTCCTATATATTTTCTCCACTTTGTTAAGGAGTGGTGGTCAATGGCATAACTCCTTAAATATTCGGCAGCACTCTTGTTTGCGCTGCAGTTTTTGCTATGGTCCCCCTTTGCCTATTTTCCGTAGTTTCCAGCTCCACGGTTATCTATGGGGCTGCTTTGCTTTTAAATGTCGCATTATATTATTTACTGACCCTCCAACTTTACGTAAAACACTTCTGAAACATTTGTTATTTTAAGCACCGCATATTACACGAATCTCATTCAAAATAACAGATTTTATATGAAATTGTTCCTATTTGACTATTTTAGTCAGTCAATACACCTGTGAACAACACTGAAGGTGTACAAGAAAATACAGTGCCGTTCAGTGACCGACGGCATTTCATGAGCAATGTCGTTCAGTGAGCAACGTCGTTCAGAGACCGAATGAGTTTGGTATCGTTCGTTGAACGACAATAGGGTGAAAATGCCGGCTCTTACATAAATGAGCACTGCATCCGAACCTCCCGGTTACTCCAAAATGACTAGGCAGAAATCACGAAAGATAAAGATATCAGCAACGAATGGTAAGGATTCGTCATCTTTTTAAAACGTTGCCAGGAGGCTCAACAGAGACGAGCTCTGCTATGCAGTGATCGATGAAAACAGTTCGTCTGGAAAACTAAATAAAGATACCCATAACTAAATAAAGATACCCTTGGAGAACCTACTGCAAGGGGGTTCCATTTATCTGGGCAGCTGCTGTTTCAACGGGGGGTGTGCTATCTAATGCTAGAGATTGAATCATCAAAGAGCATAGAAATCCTGATAAAACTAATGGCGGATATTTCCCCTATAAATGACATAATCAAACTAAGCGAGGAATAGAGTCCTTCCTCAATTACAAAAGCAACGGGAAGGCGGGAGGGAGTAGAAAGAAGATGGAACTATACTTGTGGTGGTCGTGCAGAGTTCTACGTGTCCAACGCAGTCTTCTTCAAGATTTGTAACGTAAGGATTCCTCTCCAATCAGTTTGCTACAAAGAGTACCGAGAAAAAAACACACAGCAACAAGAGTGAGAGGGCCAAGGAGAAGATAACCGACTCCCAAGTGGGCCGTTTACTGGAGGACTATTGACAGAGGTCATTCAGGTAAACCTCCATCGGAGTGAAAATGCACCTCTGGCTCTGATGGAAAGAATAATTAAAGGTAATTTACACATAGGGTTAATACAGGCACCTTGGACTTTTAAATTCAAGGTCTCTGGATTAAACCACATAAATTACAACATGTTTCATGCAAACACAGGTTCCCTTCCAAGACCCTGTATAATATGTCACAAAAACTTAGGTTTTCTTTTCTCAGCAGAGTTGTCAACATCGGACGCAAATATACTAAAGCGAGGAATGGCAACTTTTACCAAAAATCAGTATACCTTCCATTCGAATCGATGATACCACCACCAACGGCGGAACTGCAGCGCTAACTCACATCATACTGCGTGGGGTAGTACTAATACTAACAAAAGATGACAGACCCCTAAGTGTACTTCATTAATACTAACATAAGCAATAAACCGACCTTCGTTAATTGAATCAGAGAGGTATTAGACATAATTATATGTTCAGAAAATTTAATAGACGAGCTTAGGTTTAAAATCTTGAGGCCACCGCCGAAACCAATATTCTTCCGAAACAAGTCCGGGAGACTAACCAAAGATAAGTTAGAGCAGCCCAACTATGACAGACTAGACAGTCAATAATTTAACGGACATAATTATAAAGTCTTTCGGAGAAAGTTGTCCACTTCGAGAAAAGAAATTCTGCATTCGGAAAACCCTGAATGACTGGGCAAATTCGGAGTAAAAGTAAAAAGGTCCGAAGACTTACCGGACAATAGTAAGAAATTTGTAGTATACTAGGACAACTTCCACGCTAAAACGAATGAATACATCAAAATGATGAGAACCGCTATACGCTAGCGTAAACGAAGTCTCAAATAGAAGAAGTTTCTATCAAAAACCCACACTCAAACCGAAACCATGGCAGATGAGGTGGGAAATATAATAGAGATAATATAAGAAACAATAAGACCCCTCATGAAAATTCAGTTTCCACAGAACACATTAACATCTGATCAAGTAACGGTAATAAGGGTGGAACCTAAGATTCATGAACAAATGGTGCGCTATACACCATTAAAAAAAGTTGGGTCAGGCAACGTCTTTCCAGCTTTACTACAAAAAGAGGCGGACTATGTATCACCATAGCTTTCTTTAACGCAACACGCCACACCGAAATCCTGTCGGACAATAAGCCCAACTTGTTTCTTACTCAAAACTATGGAACGGTAGTGCAACAGAGATACGCTAAAGTACAGACAACGATACGCTAAAGTACAGACAACATGCGTACGCAAAGGGAAGTCACTGGGAACCGCTGTCGGCACTGAACACTTATCCTATACTTAGAGACCTTTCGATTAGACCAGACAATCGTAAACTGGGTAGCCATATGCTAAAGAATATATGAATAAACTGTAGCGTACAAGACTTAAATATTAGTCACAAAGTAGGTCAAGGGACACCGCAGGGAGGAATTTTGTCACCACTGCTGTGGGTTAGCACTATCAGTATTTTATTTAGGACCTAAACTGAGTAGTGATTTAAACTCTGTTATGCAGACGAAGTTATAATACTTCTGGGGGAAAAAATACTAACTTGTTATGAAGAAAGACTGAAACGGTGCTAAACATCGCCTACTAATGGTGCCTTAACGTGAATCTAGAGACGGAGATATGTCTTTGTACCAGAATGGCAAAAAATAGCACAGTATGAAGCGTCCATCTTCTAAAACACAGGTATAGCCACATTAAATAGTGTTAATGTCATCTTGGACAGAAAACTTAAATCAGAAGACCACATGTGGCAACTGGTCCACCGATTCTGGTCTTTTTGTAGTCTCTAAATGGGGATTCCATCCAAATATAATATGTACACTAAATCCATAGGACCTTTTCAGATTTATTCTAACATATTGGCTTGCAGGACAGCAATGGACAAAAAAAATAAAGAGAATGTGGTACTTCAGTATATGTGGGAAAATGTGGACAACATCAAATTCTCGCGACACGGTCTTGTGCGAATAATGTAGCTTCAAAGAAGACGTGTTTCAAGTTTTGTTGTAATCGGTCCAAATTTAAATATACCTCCCATATCTATTTTAGTCCAATTTGATTTAAAGGGTCTACGATCTTTATTTAAGGGTTATATTTCCAAAAATATATTTCAATAGATATCTTAATTTTTACAGTACACAAAAAAAATGAAACATATTTGTATTCTTTGAACGTGTGTCTAAATGTATTTTCTATATTTCTTAAGCCGTATTGACAAACGATTTGGCAATAGGTGGTCATTTTCAATTACCCTGCCACCATCTACTGTAATTGCCTAACGACAGACAAGTCCTTTCTCAAAGTCTTGCCCAATTTCCATTTAAATATTTAAAGTGTAGTTTTTTTCAATTTCTCCCAAGGCCTTTCTTTGCTTTACTTAGGCAACATTTCAATATAAATCAATTTTTGTGTCTGTTCAAAATCGAAAATACACACACACACACACAAACACTCACACTCACTCGGGCAACTGATGATGACGTTTCTTAGGATGTGGCAAAGAAAAATGGAAAAACT
The DNA here is from genome assembly GCF_032173495.1 of Musca vetustissima. NCBI lineage: Eukaryota > Metazoa > Arthropoda > Insecta > Diptera > Muscidae > Musca > Musca vetustissima. Next base: position 134,475 of record NW_026874431.1, read on the forward strand.
TCTAGCAATTCGAATGGTGGTGCATACCAAATGATTGCTGACATATGTGAAAACGCCAACAACAACAACAGCAACAATGTACATAACTTGCCACATATTTTTCCTAAAGGCCAACCAGGCAAGCCAGCCAACTACCAACAAAAAAGAAATAATACAGAGCAACAATACATACATACCTATACTCGTATATGCAGCTTCAAGAAGTTCCATTGTGAATGTAGGGAAAATCTCAAGAAAATGTCAAGAATATTTTGTAACATTTTCTTAAGGAATATTTTACGAGTCTAACGATCGACCCAAAAGGCTTCTTAACGTTTTTTGTTTTGTGATTTCTTTATTTTCTTTGCATTGGCTTGGCTGACTTTCATGCCTTGGCTTTCTTTTGGTTGTTTTATTTTTTCTTTTTCTTCTTTAAATTACAACTTGGCAAGAAACATTTTGTGTGATTGTAGCAATACAACAACAACAACTCCAACAACACCCAGGCTCCACCATCACCAATTGGCGTTGTGTATGAATTTATATCCCCCGAGAACAGTTTCCATGGTTTGTTGTGTTCTTTATTTGAAGATGTATTTATGCAGCACATATGCCAAGTTAAATTGAAAGGATAATTCGCCTTCAAATGAATACGAAATGCGATGACGTCGACTGAAAGCAAACACCCTCATGGGATGTCAGGCCACTCATTCATTCGCTCATTCACTCACATACCCAAACACGTAGGGTTTAGCTGCTCCTGCTGATGTTCTGGTAACGCTGCACTGTTTCACACTAAGTTATTTGTACTGCATCGAATGGAGGATATATGGATGTTAGCGTACAGTACAGTACAGTGTTTGATTATATAATCGTAGATTGATTTGGGACTTTTTGGGGTTACTTTTTACAGAATCGACGTTGACGAACAAAATTTTCCACATATAACCCCTTGACGTCACTAGAAAATTACCTTAGTCAAGGATCATCAGTTATTCTTCAACGAAGCTCATTGCGTTCTTTAGAAGTAATAGTCGTCAAGTCAGTAAGTTTGTTCTTATTTCGGGTTTTCACCCGCTGGAATATCACGATCGGCTGCAAAAGTGATTACTTACTTAACTGGCTTGTTACAGAATATTTGTTCTATAAGCAGAGCTTAAAAATGATTTCCAGCCGCATCGGTCTTGTGCGCAGCTCTTCCAATTTGAAAGACGATTTTCCGAAATGTTGTCTTCCACTTGACCTTTAAATCGAATTCGGAGAATTTTTATAGCTCCATCATTGTGCACGGGATACATAATCAGTTGGCGCATGTTCCTAATCAGCGTCTGACCAGTCTTGAATAGTTCGGATAAGTACGAATTTCCAAAACTTTTTTCATAACCCAATCCTAAACTCCAACCAAATATCAGGATTTCAACTTTATCGGTTCACCTAAATCCAAATTTAGTAAAACCTACATCCATACCCCAATCCTACACCCCAACAGTAATCTTAATTCCAAATTTCAGGATTCCAGCTCTATCGATTCATCCAAATCCAAATTGTACCAAATGTAGTGCCATTTAGTACACATTGGTAGAAATTTCCAAATTTTCCTACATACCCCAATCCTACACCACAACAGAGAACCTAGCTACAAATTTCAGGACTCCAGCTTTGTCGGTTCATTCAAAATTTAAATTGTACAATTTTCCAAACCTACATCCATACCCCAATTCTAAACTCCAACAGTAATCATAATTCCATATTTCAGGATTCTGGCTCCTTGGATTCAGCTAAATCCAAAATCTAGTACCAATAAGTGCAATATTCCAAACCTACATCCTTACCCAAATCCTACACTCTAACAGTAATCTTAATTTCAGGATACCAGGTCTATCGGTTCACCCAAATCCAAATTAGTACACATTGGTAGAAATTTCCCAAACTTTCTACATATCCAAATCCTACATCCAAAATTGAAATTGTGAAAAATTAAGTACCATTTAGTACAAAGTACAAATTTCCAAACCTACATCTAAATTGTACCAAATATAGTACCTTTCGTTCACATAAGTACAAATTAAAAACCAGTAAGGAAAGCAGTAAAGTCGGACTGGGCCGACTATATGATACCCTTCACCACATTGGGTATATTGTACATATGTATCCCCTCCAAGGAACATACACAAGTCTTTCTGCAATCTATGATAAATTTAATTTCATTCGGGCAGATTTAAAGTCGACCATTTACATGGATCACCATTTACATACGGATAGAACTATATATGGGAGCTATATCTAAATCTGAACCGATTTTCACGAAACTTAGCACACATCATTCTCTACCTAATTCTGTATGTTATGCCAAATTTCATGCAAACCGAATGATATATAGGGACTTTGGTGCACCATTTACCTTAAATCGAACGAAACTATATATGGTAGCTATATCTACATCTGAACCGATTTTCTCGAAACTTGGTACACATCATTCTGGACCTAATTCATTACACTCCAAATTTCTTGCAAATCAAGTGATACATAGGGACTTTGGTGCACCATTTACGTTAAATCGGACGAAACTATATATGGGAGCTATATCTAAATCTGAACCGATTTTCTCGAAGAAGTATAGTCAATGTGTGTTCAAAATTTCAAAGCTCTATATTAAATATTGTGACCTCTCTTGACAACATACAGATGGACCAGGTCTCTGGTTACGGGCTCTCCGTTAAATATTTCAAGGGGATGCAAACGCAATGATCAATTCAATATACCCTACACCTTATTGTGGAGGAAACAAACATTTCTTCAATAAACCACTGTACCATGTCTCAGAGGTGCGTCGACTAGCCAAACACGTAAAAGTGTTATGTGGTGGCATTCAAAAGTTTTATAGATTCTTAGCGATATATTACGCTCGGCTGGCTCGGCTACAATTGAATATGTGGCACGTTCCAAATTGCGGTGTGGCACTCAGTTGACTTACTAAAGATTTAAACACTTGCAAAAATATTTTTTATTAAAACAAAAAATACACCTAGGTATGCGATGGACTGGGTGGATTTACAGAAAGTCCATTATATTTGTTATGGCATTCCAAGTTTTGCAGTAAACTCCGACACGAAGACAAATTACCACTTGAGGCATACAACGGCAGCAACAACAACAATAAAAAATAGTAATAATAACGGTACAAACGAGATAGCACTCGTGTTGAATATGATGTCCACGTGTGTGGTGGGAAAAAAAGAAACTACGAGAACAGTTAAAGGAACATGATCCTTTTAAATGTCCTGTGTTTCTTCGTTTCGTGTTTGTTGTTCTTGTTGTTGTGGTTGCTGTCTGCTTAGTCTTCCTTGGTCATAATCAAATTTTCATCCTTGCAAATCGTCAGTTGTTATCCAATCTTTGCTTTATTTCAATTTCATAGAGTGTTACGTTTGAAAACAACAGTTGCATTCCATTTCCGTGTATATTAATCCACAAAAGGATAATCTATAGCTCTTTTTATGGAGCACATGAAATATGTTAGCAAAGTGATGAGAAAGGACAATTGAGAATTGTAGTTAGTTGATACAACATATGATCCAATTTCGGAATCTCTGAGCTTTCCCTTATTTTTTTTTCATGTAGAAGCTTTCCGCCTGCGAATGTTCCGGTTTAACCATCACCAGGGCATTTGTTCAAAGAATACTTTCACAGATCGCTACAAAAGACAATAGGAAGGTGAGACTCGATAAACCTGATTCTTCTAGCCATGTCGGAGCGTCCATCCCTTTTTAGTAATTACGCTATCTTCGGAAGGAATTTAGAAACAGTTCTGAAATGTGATTTAGATATGTCATTGATCTGCATTCAGGTCAAGTTCAATGATGGATTTCATCGGTCGGTAAATTTCTCATCCCGATTGCAACTCTTCGATATATTCTTCGCAGACCCCGTAAAGCATTAAAACGGCATTAAAAGTATTGAAGATGAAATATCGAAAAAAATACTAGAACGGTATTAAAAGTACTAAATGTGGAACTTGGAATGGAGTGTAGAATACATGTAGCAAAGGATTTTTTTGATATTCAAACCATATATATATACATAAATACTATACACTATATACTATACTATAGTACCATATAGTACTTATATGGTACTATATTTGGTACAATTTTAACTTGGAGGTAAGGATGGAATTCAAAAATATATACATTACAGTCGCAGTGTAGGATTGGGAAATGTACGTAGTTTTGGAATTTTTTTTACTTATGTGCACGAAAAGTACTAAATCGTACTGTAATAAGTACTAAATCATACTATAATAAGTACTTAATCGTACTATAATAATTACTAAATCGTACTATAATATATATAGAGCTCGAAAATGAAATTTGGAGAAAAGATTACTGTTGGAGGGTAGGATGAATGTACGATGTAGTTTTGGACATTTGTACTAATGGTACTAAATTTTGGTACAAATTGAATTTTTGGTCAACCAATAGAGCTGGAATCCTGAAATTCGAAATTTGGGGTATGGATATAAGTTTGGAAATTTGTACTTATTGGTACAAAATGGTACTAAATTTGATACAATCTGAATATTGGATGAACCGATAGGGCTGGAATCCTGAAATTGGGAAAATATTGGATTGTGTGATGTAGGTAGTTATGGAATTTAAACATATGTGTACAAATTTCCGGTATATTTGTATGGGGCTAGAATCCTGAAATTTGGAATTAAAATAAATATTGGAGTAGTACTTATGTGTTCTAAATGGTACCAAATTTGGATTTGGGGATCAAGGTGGAATTCTAAATTGTAAAAATATAATTTCTATTGGTTAGTTAATGGAAATTTATATTAATGAGTACTAATTGGTATTATATTTGGTAAAATTAGGATTTGGGTGAAACAAGTTTCAAATTACGAAACTTGGAATTATTTTTGGAAATAAGTACGAACGTACGGAACGTTACCAAATTTAGTACAGAGCTAGATTTCTGCTGCAGTCAGAATTCGTATGTAGTCTTGAGATATGGTGGTAGTTTTAAAAATACGTACTATAAGAGTAGAAAGGTATAAATGGTACTCACATTGACGTGTATGTTAATTAGCTCTTACGACATTTGCAGGTTTCTGTGAAAACAACATATATCACATATTAAAAAAAAATAAAAAAAATAATCATGGCTTTACATTTACGATGTCATGTTATTAATATAAAGATCATCACAATTTTAAGAGAGAAACCAGCGGCATTGCCGAATATAAAGACTTCATAGAGTTTTGGAGGCAACAAACTGAAGAATGTCTAGAATAAGATCCAGTCGTTCGATTTTACGTCAATAATGCACCAACGATAACATGTGTGTCAGGAAGAGTATAAATCATCGAAAATACTAATTTAGACTTCAATCTCTCACAAATATACACAATTAAATTTATTTTAATGTAGCATCAATTTGTACCAGCACAGAAACTCATTTTGTAAAGCAATTGGATCTAATGTTGATTTTGGACGGATATTTTAAATCGTATATATCCAACTCCAATTTCCGTGTTCCGACATTTTTTCTTAGTTTTTATTTTCAAATTTTAGTTTTTACCAACCCAAAAAATAATTCCGCACGTTTTGGTGTTGTATATAAATTGTATTTCGTGTCCTTTCTTATTTATTTATTCTTTTTTTTTTTTTTTTTTTGTCTCATTGTTCTTCTTTGCCGCCATTGCACATACGACAGGCATAGTTTGTCGCATGAATTTGCGGTGGCAACATATAAATTGCTGGCGTTCAACAGAAGCAGTAGCAGAAGGACTAGCATATGTGTGTTTGGGAATGCGTATCCTGGCAAATAAACTACAGTCTTGACGGTGTGTCTTCGTTATTACTTGGGCTTTTTGTCGTTTTCCAACTCCGATTTTATTCGTTACGTTTTTTTCCTTCGCAATGTTGTTGTGGTCGCTGTTTGTTTTATGCCATTCTACGATGCTGCAGCATAGGTTTTTCTTCGAGCAGGATGAAACTTTACATCATACGGAAATGCATGGTAGTGCCAACTGTTGTATGGCACCAAAAAGGATATTTGTAACATAAAACATCTACACACACAGCCCAGCAAGAAATTATGACCTTACAAGAAGTCATTGCATATGAACTCATATTTAATGGCAATGGGCACCTACAAATTCGCTTATCCTCCTTTATTTCGTTTGTGTTTTTTTGTTCTTCGTTTTCGTTTTATTGCACAGCAACCTTTGCCAAAAAACAAAATGGAAGCACTACCACAAAGGACAATAAGTACAAGGAAAATTCTTCTGCTTACAATGAGTGCCACAGACGCAGAGACAGACAATGGCAGAACGTACAGAGAAAACGTTTTGCCACCGAAAATGTCGACTCAAACACAGCATCGTAAATGTAGAGTGGAAATTATACAATTTATACGATTTATGTACCAAATCACTACATTGTTGGGGCAGTCCTTCGCCATTGGATACAGCGGAACACGGGGGACACAAGAAGGATGTGACAAGCCGAGACACAGACAGACAATCGTTGACAGTAAAAACGATTCATTGCGAATTGCTGCCACTGCTGCTGGCGGTATCTTGAGGTTGCGAGAGCGTAGCGAAGTCACTAGATGAATAAGCCGATATTTCATAAAATGTCCTTTTGTATTTTATTTAAGTTGAAACAATCCTGAAAAGTATGTCGCCAAAACCATTAATGTAAATGAATGTAATGCATTTTTTGTTGTTGTCTTTATATGGTGGAGATTTTCTTAACTGGAGAATTTGTATTTTTGTAAGAAATAAGGGAGTCGACCAGAAGTGCGTTCTTTTCTTTGTGTACGACTGGTCAAATTCGATACATTGGTATATCAGTCCATCTTTTTATGAAGGTTTTAGTTTTTCTGACTATGCCACAGATCAATTATGCCGTGAGATAAATTTTCCCACAGTATATATTCGTTATGGCAGCCCCAAAAAAGTTTGTTCCCGTTGGATCCGCCAAAATTTTCACAATCTCACAATATTATGGCAACAATATGATGGCAACAACCATGCTATTGTTCCAGTTAAGAAACATAGGACAGCCTATTCTCAGTAGCACACCACAAATAGTTTGATTGAATTCTTAGGAGAAATTTGAAAAACGAAGATGAAAAGAGGATTCGTTGTACACGATGGCAATACGAGTTATCATACATCGGCTCAAGACAGTGCTCAAACAAAACGTGGAATTGATGGGTCAGTCGATATGTAGTCCTGATTTAGCACCTAATGAGTTATTTTTGTACCCGTTCATCAAGAACTAAATGCTTGGGCATGCTTGGGTGGGTGGCATATCTTTCTTACTAATATGGACCTGTATTATAATGTATAGCAATAGTATCTCCAATTTTTTGGATTTTTAAGGTTTTGAATTTTCGCCTGATGGTGGAGGATATGAAAAGTTCGGCCAGCTCAACTTGATGATGTTGTAAATTTCATATAAACGAACGAAAAAGGATTGTAATCCAAATCTTAGGTTAGATTGAAAAGAGGGATGGTACACGCTCTAGAGAAGGAAGAATGTTAGAAGAAGTTATCAATGGATTTGATTGTCCTAAACTCTAGGTCAGACTTGAGGGAAAATTTTTCAAGATTTTTAATGGGCTGGTAAATCAATACCAATGCTTGTTAAGGTTTGTAACTTTGCACATATATAATTGAAGATTTAAAAGAGAAAAAAACTAATTTACAAAAAATTGTTGTTATTGTTTTGTTGTTGATTTTTGTAATTAAAGAAAAGTCCTTATTTTTGATGGCGGGCATGATAACTCCTCACTGGAACATCGGAATCCGAAAATTCCAACGGTGTTAGCAAGAGTACATGTCTGGCTCAATTTTTTGGATTTTTGACTTCGCTTAAAATTAACATAATGGTGGACCTTTGAAAAAATATTTTTGGAAAATCGCCGATTTTTTACCAAAAACCAAGTTAAAAAATAAGGAAGATCTTCACCGATTGGCTTTATCCTAGTTCATTCAATTTGAAATCGATTGGGTTATTAGTTTTTGAGTTATCGCGCCCGTCATTCGCAAAAAAATGTTTAGAGAAAAACGCGTTTCAAGTTTGAGAAGCCCTTCAGCCGTCACCTGATGCTGACACAATAAATCGGCTATATCTTCAAGAATTCTTGAGATTTTCACTTAAAATTTTGTCATTTATTAATTAGTGGATTTGATATCAACAAAATTTTATGTCCGACTTAATATTAATAATTGAGTATCCGATTGTGGTGTGTAATATATTTTGATGCATTCTACTGTGTACGGTGTCGATGCACTCGTTTAAAGCTTTGAGACTCAAAACTGCCGTCGTAGCTTTGAGACTCATAACTTATTTGGATGCCAATCGTCCAATATATAGTCTCTTGTTGCTATTGTCCTCATTGTCCCACATATAAATCTGGACTTTCTGTAGTGATTTTACATTAAATTTTTTGGTCTATTGCTGTCCACCAGACTATCGACGCGTCTGTTAAGGCCGGTAAAATTACGCTTTTATAGTTCCAGTGCATCATTTTTAGATCAAAACTGCACTTAGAATCTAAGCCTCTTTTATAGAAGGACCAGCATATGTATGGTTCCTGGATGTGGTCTTTCCATTTAAGTTTCCTGTCTAAGATGACTCCCCAAATATTTAACTTTATTTGATATGTTTATCACATTGTTTTAAAATATGGGTTCTTCATTTGAGCCTTCTTAGTGAAGAGACATGTCTCTGTCGTGGTCGGACCCCTCGGCCTGGCCCAATTATAGGCGATGTTTATCACCGCTTCAGCCTTCCTACATAACAAGTTTTGATTCTTTCTCTTAAGAAATATCCTCAGTTAAGGTCATTGATAGTTGTAACCTCCAGAAGCGATGATAAAATCGTTCCCTGCGGAGTCCCTCGTTCTACTTTGTCTCTGATATTTATGTTTTGTTGGCTACAGTTTATCCATCTACGATATTCCTTAGCATGTGACTGACCCAGGCTATGATTGCCTTATCAACTCGAAAAATCTCTAAGGACTGGATAAGTGTTTCTGTACCGACATTTTTGAAAACTCCCTTGATATCAATGCATACAGCTGAAGTACAATTTTTTTCTTTTCGAAGGTGTTTTCAATGTAGTGTACCACCTCGTGAAGAGCCGTTTCCACTGATATTCCCTTTACTCGAAAGTACGCGTGTTGTTTGTATTTTGGAGTATCGTTGGGTATGTAGCTCTTTATCGCTGTGCCGACTGTCCGTTCCATAGTTTTGAGTAACAATGAAGATAAGCTTATTGGCCGATATGATTTTTGTGTTGTGAAATTTGCCTTGGCAGCAAATTGAAGATTACCCTAGCTTCCTGCCAGGCTCTCCATTTAATCCGGGGGTTTCTAAGGTAGATTTTTTTCTCGAAGTGGTAAACTTCCTTCGAAAGGCTCTACAATTACATCCGTTAAATTGTTGCCTTAGTTGGGCTTCCGTAACATATTGGTTAGAAAATTGGTTTCGGCGGTGGCCAGACCAGGAACCTGTGTTCCAAGGTTCCTGTAATAACTTTGTATATGTATATTACTTTTAATTATTCTATCCCTCAGAGTCAGTGTTGTACTTTCACTCCGATAAAGGTTTACCCAGCATCGCCAACTTCAAACGATGGATTTCCATCCCCATCTTCTTAGACTGCGATAGGCTATGAAATCCCGTGCTATCAGTCGAAGTCAGTAAGGAAGGAAGTGAACGAACAGTCAGATTTATACTTGTTGTTTTCTCGCTTTTGTGCTTGGATATTTCCTTGCTCACTTCATTAATCGTCTTCCCCTGTGATCCTCGAACTCAGTTTCCCTTTAGTGTTCATTTGCCGTCTTTGTTGCATGAAGTACTCTCGACTACAGAAGCCAAACTCCCACATCCTTACATGTTTGCTCAAAATAGCAGAATGGCGACGGGGCGTGACTCCTGGGAAGATCAAAGTCACCCGCCGGAACTAAGTTATTTAGGCTCTGCGCCGTAATAATAAGTTAGTATGATCATCCGGGTAGGAAACTGAAACTCCCTCGGGTTGTACATACTTAATGTGTTTAGCAAACCTTGATCAAGTCCGAAGATGGGACTCATCGATACATTTATTCTTGCACCTCCGTCACGTATTGTAAACATTTTGTAGATATATTCCTTCCTCCACAAATGGTCAAAACGCGCCTTAATTTCTCCCCCCTCCATAACTATTCAATTGTATACACCAGTCCATTGTGAAAACTTGTTTCTGTTGAGCATTTAGGGGAATCAACAAAAAAAAAACTCTATCTTATATTTTTTTCAAAAAAAGTGGGAGTCATATATCAAAAACTAATTAACAACCAAACTGAAATGAGAATTTTCCAATAAATTATTAACTTTATGATCTCCCACATACTTATTAAGCGGCAGCCACAATGATGTCCACCTTCCTGCCATTATCAGTTGGAGCGACAACATCGACATGGTTGTGGGCACAATACCTTCCAGCTATAACTGCATCACACATAATGGAAGCTTTTAATGAACAGTGAAATGGACAGACGAACGAACAAACATGCATACATACGAGTATATCCGAATGTGTCGTATGAGTCCTTTTTATTACCGTGTTTGTTGTTGTTATTGTTGTTTACTGGTGCTGCTGCCGTTGGCTTCGTTTGTTTCAAGTTTCATTAAACATAAAATCTGATAAGAAACAAAACAGACGGCATCTCATAATACAAATGTTGAGTGAATATGAGTTACTCCCCTTTAAATGGTATGCGTTGGTGCGAATAACGAAAAAATACATATTTACATAGGGTAATATCCTTTTGGTGTGACACAAATTTTAATAATATACTCTAAATATATTTTACATTTTGAAGAATATATTCTCTGCTGATATTAAATAATGTAAGCTAGAGTAATCTTTAATCTTTTCGGTCTCACTCGTGCTAGGACAGCACAATTTCAATGGAAGCTCTTAATTTTAAATGGAATCCAATCACAAGTTTGGGAAAAATGAATAGTGTTCAGAAAGAGTCCTATACAATGTTAAACTTTAGGTTGAGCTGCTTGCTCGTATCAACACTATTTTGTTATATTGTATTTGACATTTATATCAAAATAATTTGGAAAATACATATGCGAATTTTATAACACCAACAGTGTCTGAAATAAAGAAACAATGGAATACAAAAGTAGCATTAATCCATTGAGTGGAGAAACTGTGGTTGTAAATAAGAAAAACTATGGACAAACAAATTGTTGAAAGTCTAACTAACAACCACGAAGTGAGGGGGAGACAGAGGACGATATCGAAACAAAACACAGCCGAACAAATAATGGCGAAGTATGACAAAAGTTTTGATATTAATGAAATGGTTACATTTTTTGAAAACAAATTGGGGCTTTCTCATGATTATAAGAATTTTTGCTTGTATTTTAAGCGAGGTACATGCACAATGTGGAAAAAATAAACAATGAACGTAATTTTGAACATATTGTTTACAAATGCCTTGTTAACCTCGAAGTGAGGCACCAGCGAAATTCTCATGCAGTTTATTTCGTTGGTCAGCTAAGTACTTCGCTTTGTTACATTTGGATATGAAAGGTTTGTTTTTTGTAAAGAAAAATAAATAGCTTCTGGGGAGAATATCCGAACAAAAAAAACTAAGGGAACTGATGAGGATCAGTGGCGAAAACCGAATCTATAGTCTTCTCTGCCTTACCCCTTGGTGGACAATGCCACTAATAAATAGTTGTTTTTATTAAAACAACAAAGTGGGATTCAGCCTGACTATTTTGCAAAAAACAATATACAAATGGTATCCCAAATAAACCGCCAACACTACCTGTATTCGTTATTTTCGTCTGCGTACAAGTCTTAGCCCAATATCCTTCTATTTCTCAATGGATAGAACTTTTCAAATAAACCCTTAAATAGTCCCCCTATTTTTGTTTTTGTTTTTTTTTAGGATTTTGAGCGGAGTTGTATAGTCGGATGGGGCATTAAATTAAATTTTTCTAATTTTTTACACCCAGATCCATTTGTATGTAAAAGTTTGTGATGCGATTATAAAAATAATGATATTAACATGTCATCAGCGAAAACTTCATCCAGAACTTCCAAACAAATTGTGAAGAATATACCCCGGATCAAAGAAGAGATGATCCAATAAGAATAGCAATTAATCGGCTGAAGGATAATAAAGCAGCATGTGGCGAAAAGACCGGTGTCAGGACGAAAGCATGCAAAATGATTGGAACATCAGCGTGCTGTGTTAACAACTGAAGCCAAGGGCCAATAACATTATAGGACCATACAAATGCGACTTCAGGCCTGGCAAATCCACCATTGATCAGATTTCCACTCTGCCCCAAATCCAGGAAAAGACTCACGAAGCACACATCGACACTTTTTAACTATTCATCTGCTACAAAGCCGCACTCGACAGTCCCATCCGTTCTGAGGTGTTTAAAGCTATGTCTGAGTTCGGCATTCCTGCCAAAATAATACAGCTATGCAGGATAACTTTATGAAGATCAGCAGTTCAGACAAGGTAAGGAAAACGTCATACAAGAGGCAAAAGTGAACAGTTACTCCCCTACGTCGACGACATCGAAATAATTGGTCGAACGAATTGAGAAGGTCTACGAAAGTAGCACTGGCAGTAAATGGCGAAAAAAACAAGCTGATGGTATCAACGCGCAAGACGTCCAGTAGACTCGGACCAACTGTGGAACTTGAGTAAGCAGATAAGGCAACTCTTGGGGTGTTTGAGAGAGAAATTATCCGAAATATCAATGGGCCGATCTGCGTCGACGGTGAATATCGCCGTCGAATGAACTATGATTTTTACCATCTATTTTCGGAAATCGACATCGTATCGAGCGACCACAGGTCATGTTGTGAGAATGTATGATGATGCACCAGCTCAAAAGGCATATAAAAGCGAGCCCTCTGATGGGGAATGTCACGAATCCGATGGAAAAATCAAGTGGATGACAACATCTCAGAACATGGTTTTTCAAATTAGATGAGCAGCGCACAAGATCGACACGCCTAGAAATCATTTTTAAGCTCGGCTTATGGAACAAATGGTAAGTCACAAACCAGTTCAGTTCGTAAAGTAAGAATTCCCGTGACAGTCGCATTGTATCTGCCTTCTCTTTTTATCAATCGAAGGGAAGCTCGTTGAGGTCGTCTGATCTTCAATGCTTCTGGGGAAGGGAAGGACAGAATTATTCTTCAGAGCATTTTGCCTTTGTGCCCAAGATAACTGTTTCTTTCTTGTTTTCATTATCCTTTCTCACTTCTTGTATTATCTTATCTTATTGATCATTCGCCACCTGGGGACGCGATCGGTAGGAGACTGACAAATCCATCAGGATCTTAAATATTGGTACGAATATAAATCAAAATTTTGGTACATTTGATCTCCTAAATATTAACCCATCGTTTAGATGTTTTTGGTCCTCTTTAGTCAGAATCGTAATTTTGCATTTCTTTTTCTGCTGGCAGAAAATCAAGACTTATTTTAAGTTTTTCTTTTTTAAATTTTAGATTTGCTGAATGTCTACAGTTCAGATATAGTGAAGGTTTTCCTCCAACTGGTATAAAACCAAACGAATAAATGATAAACATTAGTTGTATACTTTAAATGATTATATCGAGAAATTACTAACTAACATACCCTGCAAATGCTATGTCCATAAAACATTACTAATCTAAAAATCCACCCTATGTTTTAAAACCAAAAACTCCCAACATTTATGATCGTCAAAATTCGTTTGGAGATAAATGAGCCAAGATATTGAGTTGACAACAACTGAATAATATCACTCTTCTTCTTTTTCCACAGCTGAAACACCCCACACAAAAGAGAAACCCAAAAAAATACACACGGAGCCGAGTTACAACATCGTCAACGATGTACATAATTAAATGTCGACAATTAATCAAATTGTTGGGTCCCTTTTGGGATGAGCACAAAAAAATCCAAAGGAAACAGCAACAATTTAAAATCCGTACAACCCAGCAGTGATAATGAAGCAAGAGTCTTCATTCAGTAGGAGGAGAAGGATGAATATCGAAATAAATGAAACAACAAGAAACTCCTGAAAATTAATATGCATTAAAATGAAATGGTCAACAAACAGACGAAGTAGAAGAACTCAACTTATACATATACGACATACCGACGACCTGCAGCAGAACAAAACAAGCACACTCATTAAAATGGCCCTTGTATGATGGCGCAGAACAGATATTTCGAAACTTCGACGCCTTATGCGACTGAATCAGAATCTGCTGTTATGTCCGATTGTTACAAAAACAACAACCACAACAAGATGAAACCAACAACACTGACAGCCATTTAAAATATATATTCGAAATGATGTCGCATATGTTTGGCATATCTGCAGATACAAATTCATTACAGCGGGATACAGGATAGGCGGCAGCCGAAATGAGATGGTATGAATATGTTTATACGTTCCACATTTCCAACTCGTTCACAGCCTGTGAAAAAAGTCGTGGGAGCAATTATAATTATTTTTGTTTTCGTTTTTTTATCTGTTTGTTTAATTCTTTCCTCCCCAGCGTTATAAATGCCTGCCGCAATCTTCGTTGTCCTACTGCCGATGTCCATATGCATATATCCGTAAAAAAAACATAAAGATTTACTTAACACTACATTATCATTCACATGAGAAACACATACCGCAAACATAAACATTTCGAAAACTACTTAAATGTAATAGGTTGGGTGGACATCTGGAAGATTTTGAACTGACCTCATAGACCTCATATAAGAAGACCAGACTGGTTACCTATAATGAGGCCAGGCTTCCTCTTCTATAAGAAGACCAGACTTGCTATTCCATAAGAAGGCCTCTCTGTCCATATCTTGCTGTTCTATAAGAAGACCACTTGTTATTTTATTAAAAGACCTCTTGTTCTTCTATAAGAAGAACTTTTGGTCTTCTATAAGAATCCCTCTTGGTCTTCTCTACGAAAACCTCTTTGTGTTCTAAAGGAGACTTCTTAGTCTTCCATAAGAAGACATTTTGGTCTTCTATAAGAGGACTTCTCGGTTTTCTATAACAAGACCCATTGGACTTCTACAAGGAGATGTCTTTGTTTTCTATAAGATCTCTTCTATAAGAAGACCACTTGCTCTTCTAGAAGAAGACCACTTGCTCTTCTAGAAGAAGACCACTTGCTCTTCTAGAAGAAGACCACTTGCTCTTCTAGAAGAAGACCACTTGCTCTTCTAGAAGAAGACCACTTGATCTTCTAGAAGAAGACCACTTGCTCTTCTAGAAGAAGACCACTTGCTCTTCTAGAAGAAGACCACTTGCTCTTCTAGAAGAAGACCACTTGCTCTTCTAGAAGAAGACCACTTGCTCTTCTAGAAGAAGACCACTTGCTCTTCTAGAAGAAGACCACTTGCTCTTCTAGAAGAAGACCACTTGCTCTTCTATAAGAAGACCATTTGCTCTTCTATAAGAAGACCACTTGCTCTTCTAGAAGAAGACCACTTGCTCTTCTATAATTTTATTCAAATCGGTTGGAAAATAAATTTTTTTCTGAACCTCCCTATGATACAAATTAAAGTCAAAGCCAAACTGCAGTAAAATTTCTGCTATACCAATAGCAGAAATACGCCTGACTTTCTCAGTTTAATAGTGTGTATGTGTGTGCGTGTGCAAATGAGCAGTTTATCATTTGAGGCTTTAACGTTTTATGCCAAGTGTAAATGTGTGAGTTATATCTGTTGGCATTTGCATTGCTTCGGAACAACGAACAACTGTGATTTTTATCTCTTTTCGGATGGCAATATAATAACAATAATTCTTAAAGTGGGGGAAGGTCACAGAAATCACCGAGACTTTTTGAACTTTTCAGCAAGCAGCCACTTGCAATGACACAGGGCCTGAATTCGAAAAGAACACCAACATTCTTTTATGGGATGTCAGTGCGACTTAAAACTCTTTGTTAAGCGTTAATTTTTTGTAGTGCCACAAATGTTAATGTTGCAAATAAAGACTGAAGCGAAAAGAGGTAGTGGAATGGGTTCAAAATGCACAGTAATTTGGGACAACTTTTTTTTAATTATTTAACTGTTTTAGAAGATTGCTTGTCGAAATCAGGAATGACTCTATATTTAAATATAGGAAATTAGAGCTACCACTTAAATTGTTTATATAATATTTTCTATACATAGAAAGAAGCAATTTTCTCTATATAAAAAATACGATAGTATTGAAAAATCACTGTTTCAAGAATTATACATTCTTTTATTGTCTCGTTTTTTTGTTCATTGATTTTATTGGAGCTTTTGAGATTCGTTCACATTTTTTTATAAAATGCCAAATATGAGGATTTTGTTTGTGTGTTTTTCTTCATTGTTTTTCTTTTGCAAGACGCCACTTAAAAAAATGATATTCGTATCTTCATAATCTTTGCAGAGGTTGTTGTGAAC
Source organism: Musca vetustissima (assembly GCF_032173495.1). Taxonomy (NCBI): domain Eukaryota; kingdom Metazoa; phylum Arthropoda; class Insecta; order Diptera; family Muscidae; genus Musca; species Musca vetustissima. The sequence continues at coordinate 150,951 of NW_026874431.1, forward strand.
TTAAACAGTTGCTGTGGCAGACAAATTGAAGGTGATATTGATGATAAATACCTTCTTAACTGGGCAATGTATTTGTTCTTTGGCTGCATTCTGTGGCAAAACAGAGACCCCCTGCAGAAATGGCAATGAGCTGTTAATGATCTTTTGATTTTTATGTTCGCGTTGTCTTTAAAATTTTATAAATAATTGTTTTTAAAATATATTGGTTTTATTCAAAATAGTCTGTCTTAATCCCAATTGAATAAAAACTCAATGATTTTATAAAAAATACAAATGGTATCCAAACAAACAAAATTCAGCTTTGGGTATATGATATGATTTCGTTTGTATGTTTACTATTTGCCCTCGATAGAACAGTTTTAGTACCTTAGAGGACCATTGGCATGAAATCGGTGATCTTTACAGATATGTAAAAGACATACATAAAGCTGGCCGATTTTATGAATACCTGGCACACGACATTTGGTATGCAGCATCACAGCGCGAAATCCAAAAATTCTTCTCAATCGGACAATCGTTGGTGCATAACAAAACCCAGTAAAAAAAGTAATAAAATCGGATGGGGCCGAATATATGATACCCTTCACCACCACGAGGAAAAAATTATGTTAATCGATTTAAGGGAACCCCACCCATTCTCGATTTTATTTTTTCAAGATTTTTAATGGGCTGGTAAATCAAAACCAATGCTTGTTAAGGTTTGTAACTTTGCACATATATAATTCAAGATTTAAAATAGAAGAAAAATAATTTACAAAAAATTGTTGTTATTGTTTTGTTGTTGTTTTTTGTTATTAAAGAAAAGTCCTTATTTTTGATGGCGGGCATGATAACTCCTCACTGGAACATCGGAATCCGAAAATTCCAACGGTGTTAGAAAGAGTACATGTCTGGCTCTCGTATGAACTAGGATTATTGACATCGCCCTAAAATTAACAAAATGGTGGACCTTTGAAAAAATATTTTTGGAAAATCGCCGATTTTTTACTAAAACCCAAGTTAAAAAATAAGGAAGATCTTCACCGATTGACTTTATCCTAGTTCATACGATAGCTATACACTCTCAGAGAAACGTGTAAAAATTTGAAATCGATAGGGTTATTAGTTTTTGAGTTATCGTGCCCGCATTCGCAAAAAAATGTTTAGAGAAAAACGCGTTTAAAGTTTGAGAAGCCCTTCAGCCGTCACTTGATGCTGACACAATAAATCGGCTATATCTTCAAGAGTTGTTGAGATTTTCATTTGAAATTTTGAAGGGACATTCTTTAATTAGTGTAGATTCGAATTCTATGAACAAAATTTTTGACCCCGAGAATGGGGGGGGGTCCCCTTATAGCAAATCTCAATCGGACACTCGTTGATTACTTGAAATCCAATAAACATTGAGCCAATCGAAAATATATATATATGGGATATGTCCGCATTTCTATAAAAAGTAATTACTTAATTCTATACTCAATTTTGTACGTTGTACAAAATTTCGAGTCAATCTGACAAAAATGGCGCATAATTTACTTAAAATCGGACGAAAACATTAATGGAAGCTATATCTAAACCAATTCCAATGAAACTTGTCACAGGTTAGTTTATACTAATTTCAGCACGTTTTGTGCATATCGGCCATATTTTGGGTCCATGGTGCATCATATACTTAAAATCGGAGGAAAATATATGTAGGAGCTATATCCAAATATAAGCCGACTTGAACGAAACTAAACACATATCATTCTTGACTTAATTGAGTACGCTATTCCAAATTTCGTCCAAAACTAAAGTTATACAGGGACTTTAGTACACCATTAACATTAAATAGGACAAAAATATATTTGAAAGTTATATATAAATATGGACCAATTTTAACGAAACTTAACACCCATCATTCCAGACTTAATTTAGTACGCTGTACAAAATTTCGTGCACATCGAAAGATATATAGAGACTTTGGTGCACCATCTACATTAAATCGGGCGAAAATATATATGGGAGATAAATCTAAATCAAAACCGATTTTCACAAAACTTAATACACATCATTCTAGACTTAATTCAGTACGTTATGCCAAATTACGTCCAAATAGCAAGATATATAGGAATTTAGCACACAATTTATTTTAAATCGGACGAAAATGTATATGAGAAATTTGAACCAATTTTCACGAAACTTAACACACATCATTCTAGACTTATTGCAATACGCTGTGCCAAATTCTGTGCAAATCGAAAGATATATAGGTACTTTGGTGCACCATTTACATTAAATCGGACGAAAATATATATGGGAGCTATATCTAAATCTGAACCGATTTTCACAAAATTTAACACACATCATTCTACACTTATATCTAAATCTGAAACGATTTTTCCCAATTTTAATAGGGTTCGTCATTGGGCCAAATAAATGAGCTGTGCCAAATTTTATCGAATTCGGAGTATAAATGCGACCTGTCCGCCAGACGGACGATGAACGGACATGCATAAATGTCTATCTCGTTTGCTTTTGCCTGTTACACACATGCATAAAGTCATAATACCCTGTACCACAGTGTTGTGAATGGTATATGGGGACTACCTCTTAACGAGGGCGAATATTAATAATTTTTGGTAGAGAAATTTGTTACCATAAAAAAGCGCTTAAACACCCCAAAATACCGAAAATTGTAGGGTACTATAATATAATGGGGCTACCCGAAAATAGACCTATATTTACAAATTGTTGTGGAGAGATTTGCTACCCAATAAGAACTCAAAGTACTAAATAGCAGCCAATTCGGGCGAAAAATGCGGTCAAAAACCCCAAATAACCGATAACACATCTTCGAACTTGACATGCCTGCAGACAAAAAACAACTCTAAGCACAATTTTGACGATCTATCTCAATTCGCTTAAAGGCTAGAGTGATTAAAACAGACAGACGGACGTGGATGGCTAAATCGTCATCGAATTTTACGCTGATCAATAATATATATACTTTATATGGTCGGAAATTAATATTTCGATGTGATACCAACGGAAAAACAAAATTAATATACCCTTAATACTAGGGTGGAGAGAATAAAAAGCGGGTTATATGGGTATTACCCCTAATAGGGGGCGAAAATTAATAGAGATTTTTTTACCATATGCGACTACAAAATACCATCGAATTCGGTTGAAAAAAGCGCTCATGAACCCCAAAATACCGAACATATATGAGGGCTACCCGAAAAAAATAGACCTATATTTAAATTTTTTGGAAGATTTATGTTATACTCAATAATAACTAAATTACAGCAAACTCAGTCGAAAAATACGCTCAAAACCCCAAAATACTTAAAATTTGTTATATAGTTATATGGGTACCCAATAAGGACCCAATGTACCAAACTGCAGCGAATTCACCTTATATGCCTAAAAGTGGACCGATATAGCACATCATCGAATTTGACCTGCCTGCAGACAAAAGACGACTTTATGCAAAATTTTGACGTTCTACCTCAATTAATTTAGACGCTAGAGTGATTACAATAGAATAATAAAATTGAGGCGAAATTTGGGGTACCACAATCCTAGGGAGTTTGAGGACTTTGGGAAACATAACACACTCCATCCCATAACATATGTTATGCCAAATTTTGCATATTCGGTATTATGGGCACGGTTTTCTACTCAATGGGTTTCTTTTCCGTTTCTTACAGGGTATCAAATCCTTCTTCCTTCTTATATTATCAATATCTGTCAACTGTTTAGACCATTTAATGGTACCCTTCCAAATTACGATATTTTGGTGGATTTTGGCACATATTTCAATGAAACTGATGGTAAGTTTATATTTTGAGGGCTTTTGTGGATTTTGTATTCCTACCAAAAATATTACCTTTACACACATGTCTGAACTCCAAAAATTATAATTATATTGAAGGTAAATGTAATGTATATACAAACGGATGTTTAACTACCTAGTTTTTACATTTAAATCTCCTGACCACTTTATTGTCCCTTCATTCATTTCCACCTTTTACATTTAGCTAACCAATAAAAATAAAAAACGCCAAGTCTACAAAACGGAAATCCAGAGTGTCCTTAAACAACAGGATTTTGCCACTTTATGTGACTTTGATTTCACACAATAACCTCTAGACAATTGAAATCGGATAAAATCCCAACAAGAGGCGATACTTATCTGACAATTATCATAAAAATCTCTTAAAAACCAATACTGACAAAACACAAAAAAAAAAACAAAAATATCTCACTTGGCGATGGCAATTGCAGCAGTCCAACACAAAAACACACATCATCCTGTCTTTTATGGTTCATTTACATGAATGGTAATAAGGATAAAAAAATCAACTGAGAAAAAAATCCTAGTTTCATTGCCAAAGTTTATGTTGTATGGCTGTGTTCATCGGCTAGCCTGGTCCGGCCCACTTAACCAATAAACCAGTCAAGCCAGGATTTTGAATGGCAAATGTATACATAGAACTCAACACAAGACATGACAGGATATTGGCGGCGGATGTCCGGTTATTTCTATGGAATTTTTTTTTTTTTTTTTTTGCTTATGTGAATTTAAATGCAGCAAGACAACGAAGCCAGAATTTAAATTTGAAAAAAAGAAGTACTTTCTTTTGGTAGAATATTTTTAGTATAAAAAATATAATGCATAAGTTTGTCGATTCGCCACATATGATAAGCATGAATGATATTTTAGTTCAAATTTTTTAATCCGCTGTTTTGGACGTTTTTGACTAAGTTTCGGGATACCCCCTCATAACTTTATTCCCATTCGACTAGGAGTCAATAAGACTCCTAGTTCATAAAATATCTATTAAATTATAATTGTATCTTATTCTTGATTTCGATTTACCCTTCACCCGCAATCGGAATAAAAACATTCATATTCACAACTAATTTTAGATGCAACCAATTTTTCTATTTAATTGAACATGCAATTGAGATAGAGAGAGAAAAAAATATTGTATCTGTAATTAACACTTGTGTTCGTGTTAATATTCGAACCACCAGTCAGCCATCTAGTCAGCATCATAATTCGCCATTACTGTTGTAAAATTATGATGCTGACTCGAAATAATGATGACGATAATTATCTTTACCATAAAATACTTAATCAATGTCAGTATCGATTGCCAAAACTAATTTGTAATAAATTTATCCACTTGCAATCATCACATCGATTTGGTTTTTTTGTAGCAGAGGTGGGGAGCATTGTGGTACATGGAGGTTGGCTGTAATGTCGGATTCCTAGTGAATTTTGATATTTTGAATTTCTTGACCTTATGGTCCAACCAAAGTTCTTATAATATAGAATTTCTATCACTCAGAAAATAATTCCTCTCATGAAAGTAATGGTACCACCGGATTTTTTATTTCCTCTTGAAGGGGGTTATAAAGTTCGGATTGACCTCTCTACATGTTAATGAAATTGTTTTAACTTAATGTCAATCCTGCTATCGAATAACCTGCATATCCACATGATATAAAAAACCAGTGAGCGGAGCAGTATAGTCGGACGGGGCCTACACAACTACCACGGAACTCAAATTTTCTGCGGATGTTTATTCCGAGCCTGGGCAATATTTCATGATATTTCTGATCATCACCGAAAATGGAAAATTTCAAAGCGATCAGCGTTATATTTTCGGCCTCTAGTGTGGTAATGGGTTACGAAATAATATCTGAACACGTAAGTACCTGTAAATATTTACGTGTAACACCCACATCCGAGAACATACGGCAAAATAATTGGAATCAATTTAAAGATCAACCAATCCTCTTGGATATACTACCAACATCTCGGGTCTATGTCCTTCAGGAATAAATATATACGCTATAGAATACAAATTTTGTCATTTTTCACACAAAAGTCAGGGTCCATTTGGCCCGCTAAATATTGACCGATCTTTATGAAAACAGGCATGCTTATTCTTTGGCCCGATCCCCTTCTCCTTGGAAAATTTCACGATGTTCGGGCCATTATTGCGACCTCTTGAGCGACCAGAAAAACCGACAAAAATTTAGTATTTGGTCCATTTCATCCCCTAAATATTAACCGATCTTTCCCAAAAACAATAGGGGTCTTCATTGGCCAGAAACCATCCTACATGCAAAATTTCGTGAAAATTGGTGCATAACTGTGGCATGTATCGTGTTTACAAATTATAATGGACAGACGGACTGACGGACACACATGTCTAGATCGACTCAGCTAGTCGAGATATGACGATCGGTATACTTAAAGGTGGGTCTAGGACCAATATTTCGCGGCGTTACAAACTTTTGAGGCTGCACTATAATACCCTGACAACATAGTTGTGTAGGGTATAATTATAGAAAATATTACTTTTCTTGGACATACCTGAAACCCATAGTCAATTTGTAGGTGCAGACTATCTAAGCGATCTATCTAAGATGTGGCAGACACCACACACACAGATGATGATGATGACGGCAAGGTATTTATTTTTACTACAACAGCACATCGGTAATGAGTCATGCGATTCGTGCAATAATTCTAACACACGAAACTGCAAACTAGACCGCCCAAAAGGCAACACCAAACATCGAACATGTGTCAGTGGCAAGGTGGTGCTGTCGTTATTAGCACCCGCAGTATCACAAATAGCAACCAATGCGGCAGATACGACCGCGACGACGACGACAATCTATTATGACATGTTAAGCAATTAAATTAATTTTCTATTAGAAATTTGCAGAAAAAAAAAAACAGAGAAACAGAAATCTGTGGATGTTTTTTTTTTACTGAGATAGATTTTCACGATTAGTATAGTGCACTTTATTCAAATGTTTAGTGTTGTAATTCAAATACATCAGTATATCTATTTTTAATAAGTATTTATGTTTAAATTAATGTTTGAATAATAATAAGAAGTAGCATCGTTGCCGTGGCAATAATTAAAAATGCTCCTATATGGAGACATATCGTCCAAAGTCCTTATATATCTTTCAATCTGCACGAATTTTGGTATATGGTACTGAATTAAGTCTAGAATGATGTGTGCTGAGCTTCGTGGAAATCGGCTCAGATTTACATACACCTCCTATATATTTTTTCGTCCGATTTTGGCCGATTGACACAACGTACTGAAGTTAATATAAATTAATCCCTGGCAAGTTTCCTTGAAATCGGTAAGATATAGATATAGCATAGCTTGCATATATAATTTCGACCTATTCATGGTAATTGTAAACCAAGTAATTAATGGAATATACCTAAAAAGGTGAAGGGTATAATATAGCCGGCCCAGTCCGACTTTACTACTTTCCTTGCTGGTTTGTTATTGATATCTGTTTTTTATTACTACCTATTGTACATGGTATTTACGGAATATCATTCACACTTGCATGATTGCATCCACACTTGCCAGCACAGCGATACCTGATTGCTCTGAATGCAGATTGGACTCATCTGAAAGTTGTACAGATAGTCCTTTTTAGGATCACAATGGAGCACCAACGACAAATCGTGGAATAACCCAACAAGCATTGTAAGACGCCTTTTTTCGTGGTAAAAGCTGTCCTCCAATAAAGCAGCAACAACACTGATTTCCAGTCAGGACATTGAAATTCCAACCCCATGTAAGCCGGAAATTCACAGGCCTATTTACGAGGAAGCTTCTGAGTTGATGGAATACTTTCTGGAGAAGTGGGGCATATACATTGAATGCAAACACCCTAAGAAGTTCAATAGTCAGTTTTCCGAGCAGAGGGGTTTGAAGAACTATCTGTGACTTTAAATTACATGTCTAATAAAATACTCACTGGAAAAAAGATAAACCTCCAATCTACATTGCCTGAAGCAACAAGTGCTCTGAGCATTCCTGTCGTTAACCCTTTCAGTGTTTTTGTCGAATATATTCGACATTAAAAATTACTCTCTTCCTTTGCAATTTTTCGGTTATCCTATGTACCGTTACAATTGATGTCTTTGTTTTTGCTGAAAGACAGACAAATTGACCGAGGGTTAAAATAAGAATTGCTTTTTTTCTAAACTCTGTGCCTTCATATGATTTTAAGTACAAAATTTTAGATTTTTATTCCGACAAAAATTTTTTTTGACACTGAAAGGGTTAAAAAGACAACCTCTAACTCATGCAAAAATTTAAATTTATTTTTTTGTAAATTGTGGTATATGTTATGATCTAAAACATTTTAGAGTGCATCACAACAATTTGTGTTACCCTTTCGGAAGGCAACACATGTTTTCATCTATGAAATAATAATCAACAATATGTATGAACCTGCAACGAGCATTTTAAGTTTTTCGTTTCCATAACGCTGATGTTTGCAGTCTGTATGACGACGTGACAACAGCAATGTTGTTGACCGAACTCAGATGCCACATACAACATACAAGTGTGTCGTTCGTTATTAGCAATAAGAAAGTAATATCGTGCAGATGGTAGCACAAGTTGCAACTGCAAACAATTGGCTATCACATGACAATGAACTTCCTTTCTACCTTTCTAAATAGAAAACCAATTGATGAAAAACTAATTTTATATAAAATCAATCAGATTTAATAAGAAAAATAAATAAATGAGTATACCTTATTTATATAGCAGGGTCTTAAAGGGTTATGTTTAACAGGACCGAACTTTTTATACCCTTTGACACTGACATTTATGCAAATGGGCGGAACCTCAATATTGGGGACATAAAAAATCCGATAATTGTTTCTGGGACATTTTTAGATCTATAGATGAAAAATTTTCCTAAATTTCAAGATACCGATAAGGACAAATATTTATACCCTTTACCACACTGTGCTACAGGATATTATGTCTTTGTGCATATGTTTGTAACAGGCAATAGGAAACGAGATAGACAAATGGTTTCTGTTGCGAATATGCATAGAATCACTTTCTGAGTCGATTTATGCATGTCCGTCCGTCCACTTTTTAGCCAAATTTAGGCCGATTGAAACGAAATTTTTCACAACGTACTGAAGTTAGTACATATAGCCTAACTTGTGTCTGGTTTATTTAGCCTAATGTGTGTTATCGGTTTAGATTTAGATGTAACTCTCATATAGATTTTCATCCGATTTTAGGTAAATGGTTCACCAAAGACAGTAAGCTGGACCGAATTCATTTCAATCGACCTTCAAACATTTTACCTCTGTGGTGAAGGGTATGATATAGTCGGCCCCGTCCGACTTTTGTTCTTTCTTTACGAGTTGTAGTGGGTTTTGATAAATTTTATGCGTTTTACGTAAAGTACTTATGAAAAATATTTTCACTTAATTTCGTTTCGATTTTCAATTTCATTGGAATACAAAGCGAGTACATTTATTATTATTTATTTCCTTTCAAATAATAAAAAAAATCCAATTTAAATTTCCAATCACAAGTTTTCTACAAATAAACCAGTGAGCAGAGCAGTAAAGTCGGACGGGGCCGGCCATACGATGCCATACGATACCATACACAACTACCACGGAACTCTAACTTTCTGCGAATTTTTATTCGGAGCATGGGTAATATTTCGTGATAGTTGCACCCTGTTGCCCGATTATAAATAAACAGCACCTCTTCCTTACACTGACGTATATTCCAAATATTACTAATATTTAGTACAGCCCTTCTAATTACTTGTCCAGATTGCCTTCACGGTGGTTTGTGTTCGACTTTCAATTGTGGCCTATAGATCAACTCAAACAAAAAAAACACAAAAAATTATGTTTTTATTATCTGATCATCATCGAAAATTATAGCCGTTGTCCTTGACCATACCTGGATCCTCATGGAAAATTTAAAAGCGATCAGCGCTATATTTCCGCCCTCTAGTGTGGTAATGTAAGCATTACCACACCAGAGGGCGGTAGTACAAAATGAAAAAATTCTCTGTTGCAAACGTAAATTTACTGTGAAAAAATTCATTTCGGGGGGGGGGGCCCGGGCCCTGGGCCACCAATTCCTCTTGGATATACTCTCAATTTATCGGGTCTATGTCCTTCAGCAATAAATATATACGTTCTAGAATACACATTTTGTCATTTTAACACAAAAGTAAGGATTCATTTGACCCGCTAAATATTGACCAATCTTTATCAAAACTTATTCTTTGGCCCGATCCCCTCCTCCATTGCGGCCTTTGGAGCGACCAGAAAATCCGACAAAAATAAAGTTTTTGGTCCATTTCATCTCCTAAATATTAACCGATCTTTACCAAGAACAATAGGGGTCGTCATTTTCCCAAGCCCATCGTACATTCAAAATTTCGTGAAGATTGATTCGTAACTGTAGCTTGTATCGTGTAGACGGAGGGACACACATGTCTAGATCGACTCAGAACCAATATTTCGCGGCGTTACAAACTCTTGGGGCTGCACAAAGCTATAATACCCTGACAACATAGTTGTGTAGGGTATAATTACAATTATCCCTAAATCACAATTATTTCCCCCCTACCGCATATTTACAAAAAAAAAATCCAACCTTAGCCAACTGACGCCTGTACTTGGGTTTCAGGTCATTAATAAATCTCGATTTAATACAAATTACAAGTATTTAACATTTGTTTTATTCGTGTAATTAGATTTTTATCATTAAACCAAAATTTTTTCTGCAGTTTTCAAACTTTACTGACGACTTTCGGCAAACGGCGAAATTAAAAACAATGAGCTCTTGAGTTCGAATGGACAGGCCAAAGAAAAAAAGCGGAGTTCAACCAAAAATTAAGCCAGCCTCATTGAAATTCATGAAGTCGGTGGTGTATAAAGTGAATCGGACAAAAAAAAAGAAAATCGGGTAGAACAGACACACATACACACTCACACTAAATACAATTACAAATATTTTGGCAACATTAACAACATTTGAAACAAATGTCCTGCCAGGGATATAGACAAAATAAAAAAAAAATTACAAGAGGTTCACTTTTAAAATTTGCCAAACAAATGTTATGCTCACTAGCAGTAGTTTCTGAATTTTGGAAACCTACCTCCTTGCATGGGTAACCAGGGACCCTAGTTATATTGAAATAATAATAGTACAGCAGTAGAAATGCAGTGAACCACAGTCTGACCGAGGTTTTTTTCTGTGCATTTTTTTTTTTCTTAACGGATTTAAATGTTTGCTCATTTAGTTCCCCCAAATACTGCAACAAATGCGACTCTTTTCTTTTTTTGCTCCCTCATTTTGGACCATTGTTCTTGGTGTCCAAATTCATGTCTCCTTCTTCACACAAAACCGAAAATAAAATATATCGTACTCGTATATGAAAAGAAAAACCAGTTAGGAGACAGCCTTTTTTCTCTGGTGAACAATTTAGTGGGCACTCAAAAATAATAAGAAAAAAAATATTGGACCTATGGCGCCTGGCGTTTGAAAATTTATGAAGGGTGAAAATAATTGCTGCTGGATTTCGCATTTGGCTTATTGGTTACATGCTTTCTTTTGCTCACCCCCTGCCGGGTGACTCCAACACACACACTTGTACATTGCTGCTGCTGATGTCCCAATGGCCAATTCATTGCCATGACGAATATCTGCAAACGAAACGATTGCTTAGATTTTTTGTAGGAAGCAACTTAAATTGAATTATTATTAAATCTGTGAGATGTATGTGTGTAAGATTTGTTATACCATGTCTACTACCA